>NC_057814.1:440876863-440935572 GCF_018294505.1 Triticum aestivum | reverse complement strand
CCGGTTGGCCGGGCGACGGGGTAGACATTGTCCGGCGGCGGCTGGACACGTCCGGCGGCGCGGAGGGAAAATTCTAGGGTTTGGACTGCGGTTGTAATCCGGGATGCCCACATATTTATAGGTAGAGGGAGCTAGGAGGCTCCAAATGAGGTGCGGTTTTCGCCCACACGATCGTGATCGAACGACCTAGAGCATGGAAGAGAATTTGGTGGGTTTTGGGCTGGTTTTAGAGGGGGTTTTTGCTGGATACTCAAATGGACTTTGCGGATGCCCGGTTAACCGTTGGAGTACCAAACGACCTCCGAATGGAACGAAACTTGACCGGTAGTCTCCGGGTGGTATATTAAGGCCACTTGACAAGCCTCGGTCTATTCCGAGAAAGTTTGACACACACACACGAAAGAAAACAAGAGGGGTGCACCGGAGGAGATAGGAGCGCCGGATTGGAAAACGGACAACGGGGAAAATGCTCGGATGCATGAGACGAACACGTATGCGAATGCAATGCACATGATGACATGATATGAAAATGCATGACATGACCAAAATACAAAACAAAAGACAAAACCCGACAACGGAGGGAAAATCATAACACATAGCCGGAAATGGCAAGAGTCGGAGTTACAAATATGGCAAGTTACATGCGAGGTGTTACAAAAGGAATCCAGATTTCACAAGAGAACCAAGCACATCAGAAGACGCTTCAATTCCATCCGGGATTTAGTCCAGGTGGGAGACATAGAAATTTGCAAGATACATACGGATCTGAATGTTGCAGACCCGTTGACTAAGCCTCTTCGACGAGCAAAACATGATCAGCACCAAGACTCCATGGGTGTAAGAATTATTACTATGTAATCTAGATTATTGACTCTAGTGCAAGTGGGAGACTGAAGGAAATATGCCCTAGAGGCAATAATAAAGTATTATATATTTCCTTATATCATGATAAATGTTTATTATTCATGCTAGAATTGTATTAACCGAAAACATAATACATGTGTGAATACATAGACAAACAGAGTGTCACTAGTAAGCCTCTACTTGACTAGCTCGTTAATCAAAGATGGTTATGTTTCCTAGCCATAGACATGAGTTGTCATTTGATTAATGGGATCACCTCATTAGGAGAATGACGTGATTGACATGACCCATTCCGTTAGCTTAGCACCCGATCGTTTAGTATGTTGCTATTGCTTTCTTCATGACTTATACATGTTCCTATGACTATGAGATTATGCAACTCCCGTTTACCGGAGGAACACTTTGTGTGCTACCAAACGTCACAACGTAACTGGGTGATTATAAAGGTGCTCTACAGGTGTCTCCAAAGGTACTTGTTGGGTTGGCGTATTTTGAGATTAGGATTTGTCACTCCGATTGTCGGAGAGGTATCTCTGGGCCCTCTCGGTAATGCACATCACTATAAGCCATGCAAGCAATGTGACTAATGAGTTAGTTACGGGATGATGCATTACGGAACGGGTAAAGAGACTTGCCAGTAACGATATTGAACTAGGTATTGAGATACCGATGATCGAATCTCGGGCAAGTAACATATCGATGACAAAGGGAACAACGTATGTTGTTATGAGGTTTGACCGATAAAGATCTTCGTAGAATATGTAGGAGCCAATATGGGCATCCAGGTCCCGCTATTGGTTATTGACCGGAGAGGTGTCTCGGTCATGTCTACATAGTTCTCGAACCCAAAGGGTCCGCACGCTTAAAGTTACGATGACAGTTATATTATGAGTTTATATGTTTTGATGTACAGAAGGTTGTTCGGAGTCCCGGATGTGATCACGGACATGACGAGGAGTCTCGAAATGGTCGAGACATAAAGATTGATATATTGGACGACTATATTCGGACACCGGAAGTGTTCCGGAGAAGTTTCGGATTAAACCGCAGTGCCAGAGGGTTACCGGAACCCCCCGGGGAAGTAATGGGCCTTGGTGGGCCTTGAGGGGAGAGAGAGGGCAGCAGCCAGGAGGTGGTGCGCCCCTCCCAAGGGGAGTCCTAGTTGGACTAGGAGAGGGGGGCGCAGCCCCCTTTCCCTCTCCCTCTCCCTCTCTTTCCTTCCCCCCTTCATTTCCTAGTAGGACTAGGAAAGGGGAGTCCTACTCCTACTAGGAGGAGGACTCCCCCCCTCTCCTTGGCGCGCCCATAGGCAGCCGGCCTCCCCCTTGCTCCTTTATATACGGGGGTAGGGGGCACCTAAGGACACACTTGATATACGATATTTTAGCCGTGTGCGGTGCCCCCCTCCACCATATTACACCTCGATAATACCGTTGCGGAGCTTAGGCGAAGCCCTGCGTCAGTGGAACATCATCATCGTCACCACACCGTCGTGCTGACGAAACTCTCCCTCAACACTCGGCTGGATCGGAGTTCGAGGGACGTCATCGAGCTGAACGTGTGTAGAACTTGGAGGTGCCGTACGTTCGGTACTTGATCGGTCGGATCGTGAAGACGTACGACTACATCAACCGCGTTGTGATAACGCTTCCGCTGTCGGTCTACGAGGGTACGTGGACAACACTCTCCCCTCTCGTTGCTATGCATCACCATGATCTTGCGTGTGCGTAGGAATTTTTTTGAAATTACTACGTTCCCCAACACTTGTAGGCAAAGTACTTGTCAAAGGTCTCATACCTTTCGACATGGGCATGAGTTGAAATACTAATTTCAACTCTTGGAACATCTCATATGCTCCGTGGCGTTTCAAAAACGTCTTTGAAGCCCCGATTCTAAGCCGTACAGCATGGTGCACTAAACTATCAAGTAGTCATCATATCGAGCTTGCCAAACATTCATAACGTCTGCATTTGCTCCTGCAATCGGTCTGCACCTAGCGGTCATCAAGGACATAATTCTTCTTTGTAGCAATGAGGATAATTCTCAGATCACAGATCCAATCCGCATCATTGCTACTAACATCTTTCAACTTAGTTTTCTCTAGGAACATATCAAAAATAAAACAGGGGAGCTAAATGCGAGCTATTGATCTACAACATAGATATGCTAATACTACCAGGACTAAGTTCATGATAAATTAAAGTTCAGTTAATCATATTACTTAAGAACTCCCACTTAGATAGACATCCCTCTAATCATCTAAGTGATCACGTGATCCATATCAACTAAACCATGTCCGATCATCACGTGAGATGGAGTAGTTTTCGATGGTGAACATCACTATGTTGATCATATCTTCTATATGATTCACGCTCGACCTTTCGGTCTCCAGTGTTCTGAGGCCATATCTGCATATGCTAGGCTCGTCAAGTTTAACCTGAGTATTCTGCCTGTGCAAAACTGGCTTGCACCCGTTGTATGCGAACGTAGAGCTTATCGAACCCGATCATCACGTGGTGTCTCAGCACAAAGAACTGTCGCAACGGTGCATACTCAGGGAGAACACTTGTACCTTGAAATTTAGTGAGAGATCATCTTATAATGCTACCATCAAACTAAGCAAAATAAGATGCACAAAGGATAAACATCACATGCAATCAATATAAGTGATATGATATGGTCATTGATAACCCACAAGTATTGGGGATCGCAACAGTTTTCGAGGGTAGAGTATTCAACCCAAATTTATTGATTCGACACAAGGGGAGCCAAAGAATATTCTCAAGTATTAGCAGTTGAGTTTTCAATTCAACCACACCTGGATAACTTAATATCTGCAGCAAAGTATTTAGTAGCAAAGTAATATGATAGTAGTGGTAACGGTAACAAAAGTAACGGTAGCAAAAGTAATATTTTTGGTATTTTGTAGTGATTGTAATAGTAGCAACGAAAAAGTAAATAAGCGAAGAACAATATATGAAAAGCTCGTAGGCATTGGATCGGTGATGTTGAATTATGTCGGATGCGGTTCATCATGTAACAGTCATAACATAGGGTGACACAGAACTAGCTCCAATTCATCAACGTAATGTAGGCATGTATTCCGAATATAGTCATACGTGCTTATGGAAAAGAACTTGCATGACATCTTTTGTCCTACCCTCCCGTGGCAGCGGGGTCCTAATGGAAACTAAGGGATATTAAGGCCTCCTATTAATAGAGTACCAGAACAAAGCATTAGCACATAGTGAATACATGAACTCCTCAAACTATGGTCATCACCGGGAGTGGTCCCGATTATTGTCACTTCGGGGTTGCCGGATCATAACACATTGTAGGTGACTATAGACTTGCAAGATAGGATCAAGAACTCACATATATTCATGAAAACATAATAGGTTCATATCTGAAATCATGGCATTCGGACCCTAGTGACAAGCATTAAGCATAGCAAAGTCATAGCAACATCAATCTCAGAACATAGTGGATACTAGGGATCAAACCCTAACAAAACTAACTCGATTACATGATAGATCTCATCCAACCCATCACCGTCCAGCAAGCCTACGATGGAATTACTCACGCACGGCGGTGAGCATCATGAAATTGGTGATGGAGGATGGTTGATGATGACGACGGCGACGAATCCCCCTCTCCGGAGCCCCGAACGGACTCCAGATTAGCCCTCCCGAGAGGTTTTAGGGCTTGGCGGCGGCTCCGTATCGTAAAACGCGATGAATCCTTCTCTTTGATTTTTTTTTCTCCCCGAAAGCAAATATATAGAGTTGGAGTTGAGGTCGGAGGAGCTCCAGGGGGCCCACGAGGTAGGGGGCGCGCCCTAGGGGGGCAGGCGCGCCCCCACCCTCATGGCTAGGGTGTGGGACCCCTGGCCTTCATCTTTTGCAAGGATTTTTTATTATTTCCAAATAGACGTTCCGTGGAGTTTCAGGTCATTCCGAGAACTTTTGTTTCTGCACATAAATAACACCATGGAAAGGCTGCTGAAAACAGCGTCAGTTCGGGTTAGTTCCATTCAAATCATGCAAGTTAGAGTCCAAAACAAGGGCAAAAGTGTTTGGAAAAGTAGATACGACGGAGACGTATCAACTCCCCCAAGCTTAAACCTTTGCTTGTCCTCAAGCAATTCAGTTGATAAACTGAAAGTGATAAAGAAAAACTTTTACAAACTCTGTTTGCTCTTGTTGTTGTAAATATGTAAATCCAGCATTCAAGTTTTCAACAAAGATTATGACTAACCACATTCACAATAACTCTTAGGTCTCATGTTTACTCATGTCAATAGCATAGTCAACTAGCAAGCCATAATAATAAATCTCGGATGACAACACTTTCTCAAAATAGTCATGATATGATATAACAAGATGGTATCTCGCTAGCCCTTTCTGAGACCGCAAAACATAAATGTAGAGCACCTTTAAAGATCAAGGACTGACTAGACATTGTAATTCATGGTAAAAGAGATCCAGTCATAGTCATACCCAATATAAATTAATAGTAATGAATGCAAATGACAGCTGCACTCTCCAGCTAGTGCTTTTTAATAAGAGGGTGATGACTCAACATAAAAGTAAATAGATAGGCCCTTCGCAGAGGGAAGCAGGGATTTGTAGAGGTGCCAGAGCTCGGTTTTGAAATAGAGATAAATAATATTTTGAGCGGCATACTTTCATTGTCAACATAGCAACCAAGAGATGGCGATATCTTCCATGCTACACACATTATAGGCGGTTCCCAAATAGAATGGTAAAGTTTATACTCCCCCTCCACCAACAAGCATCAATCCATGGCTTGCTCGAAACAACGAGTGCCTCCAACTAGCAACAGTCCCATGGGGAGTTTTGTTTGCAATTATTTTGATTTAGTTTGCATAAAGCATGGGACTGGGCACCCCGGTGACCAGCCATTTTCTCGTGAGTGAGGAGCGGAGTCCACTCCTCTTGAGAATAACCCGCGTAGCATGGAAGATAAGGGCAGCCCTAGTTGATACATGAGCTATTCGAGCATACAAAACAGAATGTTTATTTGAAGGTTTAGAGTTTGGCACATACAAATTTACTTGGAACGGTTGGTAGATACCGCATATAGGAAGGTATAGTGGACTCATATGGAATAACTTTGGGGTTTAAGGGATTGGATGCACAAGCAGTATTCCCGCTTAGTACAAGTGAAGGCTAGCAAAAGACTGGGAAGCGACCAACTAGACAGCGACAACAGTCATGAACATGCATTAAAATTAATAAACATTGAGTACAAGCATGAATAGGATATAATCCACCATGAACATAAATATCATGAAGGCTATGTTGATTTGTTTCAACTACATGTGTGAACATGTGCCAAGTCGAGTTACTTAAATAATTCAAAGGAGGATACCACCCCACCGTACCACATCACAACCATTTTAATAGCATGTTGGCACGCAAGGTAAACCATTATAACTCATAGCTAATCAAGCATGGCATAAGCAACTATGATCTCTAATTGTCGTTGCAAACATGTTTATTCATAGTAGGCTGGATCAGGAACGATGAACTAATCATATTTACAAAAACAAGAGAGGTCGAGTTCATACCAGCTTTTCTCATCTCAGTCGGTCCATCATATATTGTCATAATTGCCTTTCACTTGCACGACTGAACGATGTGAAAATAATAAGAGTGCACGTGCATTGGACTAAGCTGGAATCTGCGAGCATTCGATAAACAGGAGAAGACAAGGCAATATGGGCTCTTGGTTAAATCAACAATAATGCATATAAGAGCCACTTCAACAATTTAATTATGGTCTTCTCCTATCGACCCCCAAAGAAAAGAAAAGAAATAAAACTATTTACACGGGAAAACTCCCAACAAGCAAAAGAAGAACAGGAAATCTTTTTGGGGTTTTTTTTAATTATTATTACTACTACAGCAAGAAAAGTAAACTAACTAAAAGCTACACTATTTTTTTTTGGTTTTCTTAAAGTTTATTAAACACACAAGAAGAAAGCAGGAAAAACAAAATAAACTAGCATGGATAGTACAATGAAAAAGTATGAGCACCGACATCTAGCAATGAGTGTGTGAACATGAATGTAATGTCGGTGGGAAATATGTACTCCCCCAAGCTTAGGCTTTTGGCCTAAGTTGGTTCATTGCCACGGATGGCCTGAAGGATATCCATAGTTGTAGCCAGGGTCGTACTGAGCTGCGGCAGTTATTGCCTCCGGTGCTGCAGCGTGGCGGCGAGCTGCCTTCGCCCTCCTCTCGTACTCATCTGCCTCCTCTCTGGTAATAACATATCTTCCTTTTGCCTAATAATCAAAGAAGGCAGGAGCAGGGAGAGTAATACGGACAGCACGACGTTTGTCAAAGATTAAGCGATACCAGAGGCGTGATTCATTCCTCTCGATAAACTGGTGGTGGACCATAGCATTATAGTCTAAATAAGTAGGAGGTAACTCAATATCATCCTCACGAATGTCCACACCAAGAATATCAGCTAAGCGGGTTGCATAAATTCCTCCAAAGAAATCTCCATTAAATCTATTATGATGCAACCTACGTGCAACAATGGCTCCCAAATTATAAGATTTGTCTCCTAGCACAGCACTCCTAAGAATACTAAGGTCAGGGACACACATGTGACATGCTTCATCTTTACCATTTATGCACCTACCTATGAAGAGAGCAAAATAATGTATAGAGGGAAAATGAATGCTCCCTATGGTAGCTTGTGCTATATCTCTAGATTCCCCCACAGTTATACTAGCAAGAAAATTTCTAAATTCAGATTTGCGAGGTTCACTAACACTACCCCATTGTGGAAGTTTGCAAGCAGCGGTAAAATCCTCTAAGTCCATAGTATAAGATTTTTCATAGAGATCAAACAGGACAATTGGAGAATTACGTGAAGATGAAAATTCAAACCTCCTCACAAATGAACTAGTGAGATAGTGGTATTGGCGGCACTTCTCTGCCTCGAAGCTCACAAGATCAGCGTTACGCAAATATGCGTTAAATTCTTCCTTGATTCCCGCTCGATCCATAAAGTTTTCTGAAGGCCATTCACAAGGCTGCACTGGACCGTCCCTTGGTGGCTCATCGTCAGCATCACGGATTGCAAGCCTGGGTCCTTGCTTCCTCGAAGAACCACCTTGGAACATTTTCCTAAGCATATTTCTTCCTCTGAAAAATTTCTGAAATTTTTAGTAACTTCAAATAAAAATGAACCAAACTCAACAAAATTGGTAGCAACTACTCCTACAAGTGCCTAGAGACTATATCAAGCATTAGAACTACTTGGAACCATATAAATTTGACATGCAAGCTCAAGAACATGGTCACCTAGGCAGCACAAATTTGTAATGAATAAAGCACTAGAACAAAAACTAATTGGACCAATGGAGGAGTCACATACCAAGGAACAATCCCCAAGCAGTTTTGTGAGAGGTGCTTTGAGCAAGGAGATCGAAAATTGCAGCAAAATGAGCTAGAACTCGTGCTTGAGCTGGATATTGGTGTTTGTGGGAGGAAGAAGGAGTGTGTGGGTGCAGGAATAAGTGGAGGGGAGCCACCGTGGGCCCACGAGGCAGGGGCGCGCCCAGGGGGTAGGGCGCGCCCTCCACCCTCGTGGCCAGGTGCTTGCCCCTCCTGCTGTGTTCTCAGTGCCAGATATTCTCCAAAATTCTAGAAAAAATCATATTCCATTTTCAGGGCATTTGAAGAACTTTTATTTTCGAGGTATTTTTATAATGCACGGATAATTCAGAAAACAGACAGAAAAATACTATTTTTGCTTTATTTCAACTAAATAACAGGAAATAGAGAGAGGGTACAGAAGGGTGTGCCTTCTAGTTTCATCCATCTCATGGTCATCAAAAGGAATCCACTAACAAGGTTGATCAAGTCTTGTTAATGAACTCATTCCAAATAACATGGAACCGGAGAAATTCGAATAACACTATTTTACCTCAACGGGGATATGCACATCCCCTATAATAAGAATATCATATTTCTTCTTGACAGTAGGAAGAGGAAATTCAAAACCTCCAAAAATAATCGATGGAATTTTTCCAATAGAATTGATAATGTGGACCTGAGGCTGTTTCCTCGGAAAGTATACCGTATGCTCATTACCATTAACATGAAAAGTGACATTGCCTTTGTTGCAATCAATAACAGCCCCTGCAGTATTCAAAAAAGGTCTTCCAAGAATAATAGACATACTATCATCCTCGGGAATATCAAGAATAACAAAGTCCGTTAAAATAGTAACGTTTGCAACCACAACAGGCACATCCTCACAAATACCAACAGGTATAGCAGTTGATTTATCAGCCATTTGCAAAGATATTTCAGTAGGTGTCAACTTATTCAAATCAAGTCTACGATATAAAGAGAGAGGCATAACAGTAACACCGGCTCCAAGATCACATAAAGCAGTTTTAACATAGTTTCTTTTAATGGAGCATGGTATAGTGGGTACTCCTGGATCTCCTAGTTTCTTAGGTATTCCATCCTTAAAAGTATAATTAGCAAGCATGGTGGAAATCTCAGCGTCAGGTATCTTTCTCTTATTTGTAACAATATCTTTCATATACTTAGCATAAGGATTCATTTTGAGCATATCAGCCAATCGCATACGCAAAAAGATAGGTCTAATCATTTCAGCAAAGCACTCAAAATCCTCATCATCCTTTTTCTTGGATGGTTTGGGAGGAAAAGGCATGGGTTTCTGAACCCAAGGCTCTCTTTCTTTACCATGTTTCCTAGCAACAAAGTCTCTCTTATCATAATGTTGATTCTTTGATTGTGGGTTATCAAGATCAACAGCAGGTTCAATTTCTACATCATTATCATTACTAGGTTGAGCATCATCATGACATAATTATTAGCATTTTCATTAGGTTCATGTTCATTACCAGATTGTGTTTCAGCATCAGAAATAGATATATCATTTGGATTCTCAGGTGTTTCAGCAATAGGTTCACTAGAAGCATGCAAAGTCCTATCATTTTTCTTTTTCTTCTTTTTAGAAGGACTAGGTGCATCAATATTATTTCTCTGAGAATCTTGCTCAATTCTCTTAGGGTGGCCTTCAGGATACAAAGGTTCTTGAGTCATAATCCATTTTTCTTACTATTCATTTCATTGAGCAAATCATTTTGAGCCTTAAGTACTTGTTCTACTTGAGTGGTAACCATAGAAGCATGTTTACTAATGAGTTTAAGTCCAACTTTAACTCTAGACATATAATCACCCAAGTGTTCAATCATATAAGCATTTTGTTTTAATTGTCTACCAAAATAAGCATTGAAATCTTCTTGCTTAACCATAAAGTTATCAAACTCATCCAAGCATTGGCTAGCAATTTTAGTAGGAGGGATTTCAGCTTTATCATATCTATAGAGAGAATTTACCTTTACTACCTGTGTCGGGTTATCAAGACCATGAGTTTCTTCAACAGGCGGTAAATTAAGACCATGTATTTCTTCAATAGGAGGTAAATTCTTAACATCTTCAGCTTTAATACCCTTTTCTTTCATAGATTTCTTTGCCTCTTGCATATTTTCAGGACTGAGAAATAAAACACCTCTCTTCTTCGGAGTTGGTTTAGGAATAGGCTCAGGAAGTGTCCAATTATTTTCATTTGTCAACATATTATTCAACAGAATTTCCGCTTCATCCGGTGTTCTTTCCCTGGAACAGAACCAACACAACTATCCAGGTAATCTCTGGAAGCATCGGTTAGTCCATTATAAAAGATATCAAGTATTTCATTTTTCTTAAGAGGATGATTAGGCAAAGCATTAAGTAATCAGAGAAGCCTCCCCCAAGCTTGTGGGAGACTCTCTTCTTCAATTTGCACAAAGTTGTATATTTCCCTTAAAGCAGCTTGTTTCTTATGAGCAGGGAAATATTTAGCAGAGAAGTAATAAATCATATCATGGGGACTATGCACACAACCAGGATCAAGGGAATTAAACCATATCTTAGCATCACCCTTTAATGAGAACGGAAATATTTTAAGGATATAAAGGTAGCGAGATTTCTCATCATTAGTGAATAGGGTGGCTATATCATTTTATTTAGTAAGATGTGCCACAACAGTTTCAGATTCATAGCCATAAAAAGGATCAGATTCAACCAAAGTAATTATATCAGTATCAACAGAGAATTCATAATCCTTATCAGTAACACAGATAGGTGAAGTAGCAAAAGCAGGGTCGGGTTTCATTCTATCATTAAGAGATTGCTGCTTCCATTTATCTAATAACCTCTTGAGTTCATTTCTATCTTTGCAAGCTAAAATAGCTAAAGTAGCTTCTTTATCAAAAACATAACCCTCAGGAATAACAGGCAAGTCTTCATCATCACTTTCATCAATATAATCAGTTTCAATAATTTCTTTCTCTCTAGCCCTAGCAATTTGTTCATCAAGAAATTCACCAAGTGGCACAGTAGTATCAAGCATAGAAGTAGTCTCATCATCAGTATCATGCATAGCAGAAGTGACATCATCAATAACATGCGACATATCAGAACGAATAACAGAAGCAGGTTTAGGTGTCGCAAGCTTACTCAAAACAGAAGGTGAATCAAGTGCAGAGCTAGATGCCAGTTCCTTACCTCCCCTCGTAGTTGAGGGATAAATTTTTGACTTAGCGTCTTTCAAGTTCTTCATAGTGACCAGCAGATATAAATCCCAAGTGACTCAAAGAATAGAGCTATGCTCCCCGGCAACGGCGCCAGAAAATAGTCTTAATAACCCACAAGTATAGGGGATCGCAACAGTTTTTGAGGGTAGAGTATTCAACCCAAATTTATTGATTAGACACAAGGGGAGCCAAAGAATATTCTCAAGTATTAGCAGTTGAGTTGTCAATTCAACCACACCTGCATAACTTAATATTTGCAGCAAAGTATTTAGTAGCAATGTAATATGATAGTAGTGGTAACGGTAACAAAAGTAACGGTAGCGTAGAAAAAGTAATATTTTTGGTATTTTGTAGTGATTATAACAGTAGCAACGGAAAAGTAAATAAGCGAAGAACAATATATGAAAAGCTCATAGGCATTGGATCCGTGATGGAGAATTATGTCGGATGCGGTTCATCATGTAACAGTCATAACATAGGGTGACACAGAACTAGCTCCAACTCATCAATGTAATGTAGGCATGTATTCCGAATATAGTCATACGTGCTTATGGAAAAGAACTTGCATGACATCTTTTGTCCTACCCTCCCGTCGCAGCGGGGTCCTAATGGAAACTAAGGGATATTAAGGCCTCCTTTTAATAGAGTACCAGAACAAAGCATTAGCACATAGTGAATACATGAACTACTCAAACTATGGTCATCACCGGGAGTGGTCCCGATTATTCTCACTTCGGGGTTGCCGGATCATAACACATAGTAGGTGACTATAGACTTGCAAGATAGGATCAAGAACTCAGATATATTCATGAAAACATAATAGGTTCAGATCTGAAATCATGGCACTCGGGCCCTAGTGACAAGCATTAAGCATAGCAAAGTCATAGCAACATCAATCTCAGAACATAGTGGATACTAGGGATCAAACCCTAACAAAACTAACTCGATTACATGATAGATCTCATCCAACCCATCACCGTCCAGCAAGCCTACAATGGAATTACTCACGCACGGCGGTGAGCATCATGAAATTGGTGATGGAGGATGCTTGATGATGACGATGGCAACGAATCCCCCTCTCCGAAGCCTCGAACGGACTCCAGATCAGCCCTCCCGAGAGGTTTTAGGGCTTGGCGGCGGCTCCGTATCGTAAAATGCGATGAATCCTTCTCTCTGATTTTTTTCTTCCCGAAAGCAAATATATAGAGTTGGAGTTGAGGTCGGAGGAGCTCCAGGGGGCCCACGAGGTAGGGGGCGCACCCCCCACCCTCGTGGCTAGGGTGTGGGCCCCCTGGTCTTCATCTTTTGCAAGGATTTTTTATTATTTCCAAATAGACGTTTCGTGGAGTTTCAGGTCATTCCGAGAACTTTTGTTTCTCCACATAAATAACACCATGGAAAGTCTGCTGAAAACAGCGTCAGTCCGGGTTAGTTCCATTCAATTCATGCAAGTTAGAGTCCAAAACAAGGGCAAAAGTGTTTGGAAAAGTAGATACGACGGAGAAGTATCAGTCATCATCATCTTGTGCCTTTGATCTCCATCTCCAAAGCACCGTCATGATCACCATCATCACCGGCGCGATACCTTGATCTCCATCATAGCATCGTTGTCATCTCACCAACTATTGCTTCTACGGCTATCGCTACCGCTTAGTGATAAAGTAAAGCAATTACATGGTGATTGCATTTCATACAATAAAGCGACAACCATATGGCTCCTGCTAGTTGCCGATAACTCTGTTACAAAACATGATCATCTCATACAATAAAATTTAGCATCATGTCTTGACCATATCACATCACAACATGCCCTGCAAAAACAAGTTAGACGTCCTCTACTTTGTTGTTGCAAGTTTTACGTGGCTGCTACGGGCTGAGCAAGAACCGTTCTTACCTACGCATCAAAACCACAACGATATTTCGTCAAGTATGTGATGTTTTAACATTCACAAGGACTGGGCGTAGCCACACTCGATTCAACTAAAGTTGGAGAAACTGACACCCGCCAGCCACCTGTGTGCGAAGCACGTCGGTACAACCAGTCTCGCGTAAGCGTACGCGTAATGTCGGTCCGGGCTGTTTCATCCAACAATACCGCCGAATCAAAGTACGTCATGCTGGTAAGCAGTATGACTTGTATCGCCCACAACTCATTTGTATTCTACTCGTGCATATAACATCTACGCATAAACCTGGCTCTGATACCACTGTTGGGGAACGTAGTAATTTCGAAAAATTTCCTACGCACACGCAAGATCATGGTGATGCATAGCAACGAGAGGGGGGAGTGTCGTCCACGTACCATCATAGACCATAAGCGGAAGCGTTATGACAACACGGTTGATGTAGTCGTACATCTTCACGATCCGACCGATCCAAGTACCGAACGCACAGCACCTCCGAGTTCAGCACACGTTCAGCTCGGTGACGTCCCACGAACTCACGATCCAGCAGAGCTTCGAGGGAGAGTTCCGTCAGCACGACGGCGTGATGACGGTGATGATGAAGCTACCGACACAGGGCTTCGCCTAAGCACCACTACGATATGACCGAGGTGGATTATGGTGGAGGGGGGCACCGCACACGGCTAAAAGATCAACTGATCAACTTCTGTGTCTATGGGGTGCCCCCTCCCCCGTATATAAAGGAGTGAAGGAGGGGGAGGGGGCCGTCCTCCTAGGCGCGCTCCAAAGGGGAGTCCTACTCCCACCGGGAGTAGGACTCCAACCCTTCCAAGAGTAGGAGTACGAGGGAAGGAAGGAGGAGAGAGGGGGAAGGAAAAAGGTGGGCGCCCCCCCTTCCTTGTCCAATTCGGACTAGAGGGGGAGAGGGCGCGCGGCCTGCCCTGGCCGCCCCTCCTCTTCTCCACTAAGGCCCAATAGGCCCATTACACTCCCCGGGGGGTTCCGGTAACCCCCCGGTACTCCGGTATTTGTCCGAACTTACCCGGAACCCTTCCGAAGTCCAAACATAGTCATCCAATATATCGATCTTTTTTTCTCGACCATTTCGAGACTCCTCGTTAGGTCCGTGATCATATCAGGGACTCCAAACTACCTTCTCTACAGCAAAACACATAAACTCATAATACTGATTGTCACCGAACGTTAAGCGTGCGGACCCTACGAGTTCGAGGACTATGTAGACATGACCGAGACACGTCTCTGGTCAATAACCAATAGCGGAACCTGGATGCTCATATTGGCTCCTATGTATTCTACGAAGATCTTTATCAGTCAAACCTCATAACAACATACGTTGTTCCCTTTGTCATCGATATGTTACTTGCCCGAGATTCGATCATCGGTATCTCAATACCTAGTTCAATATCGTTACTTGCAAGTCTCTTTACTCGTTCCGTAATGCATCATCCCGTAACTAACTCATTAGTCACATTGCTTGCATGGCTTATAGTGATGTGCATTACCGAGAGGGCCCAGAGATACCTCTCCGATACACGGAGTGACAAATCCTAATCTCGATCTATGCCAACCCAACAAACACCTTCGGAGACACCTGTAGAGCATCTTTATAATCACCCAGTTACGTTGTGACGTTTGATAGCACACAAGGTGTTCCTCCGGTATTCGGGAGTTGCATAATCTCATAGTCATAGGAACATGTATAAGTCATGAAGAAAGCAATAGCAACATACTAAAGAATCAAGTGCTAAGCTAACGGAATGGGTCAAGTCTATCACATCATTCTCTAATGATGTGATCCCGTTAATCAAATGACAACTCATGTTTATGGCTAGGAAACTTAACCATCTTTGATTCAACGAGCTAGTCAAGTAGAGGCATACTAGTGACACTCTGTTTGTCTATGTATTCACACATGTACTAAGTTTCCGGTTAATACAATTCTAGCATGAATAATAAACATTTATCATGATATAAGGAAATATAAATAATAACTTTTTTATTGCCTCTAGGACATATTTCCTTCACTAGTGTGAGTGCAATTCCTTTTACTTTATATCAAGAAATTATGAATGATATTGCACCTGATGAGATGGAAGATATTGATGTTACTATTAAGCTTGCCAATGGAGATACTATATCACCAATTGGGATTGTTAGAGATGTTGATGTTTTGTGTGGGAAAATAAAATACCCTACTGATTTTCTTGTTCTTGGTTCCCCACAAGATAATTTTTGTCCCATTATATTTGGTAGATCTTTCTTGAACACTCTTGATAACCCACAAGTATAGGGGATCGCTACAGTTTTCGAGGGTAGAGTATTCAACCCAAATTTATTGACTCGACACAAGGGGAGCCAAAGAATATTCTTAATTATTAGCAGCTGAGTTGTCAATTCAAGCACACCTGAAAGACTTAATATCTGCAGCAAAGTATTTAGTAGCAAAGTAGTATGGAAGTAGCGGTAACAGTGGGGAAAGTAACAGTAGCAGTTTTGTAGGAATTGTAACAGTGGCAACGGAAAAGTAACGTAGCAAAGATCAATATGAAACGAGCTCGTAGGCAATGGATCCATGATGGATATTTATGTCGGATGGCATTCATCATGCAATGGTTATAACATAGGGTGACACAGAATTAGCTCCAGTTCATCAATATAATGTAGGCATGTATTCCGAATATAGTCATACGTGCTTATAAAAAAGAACTTGCATGACATCTTTTGTCCTACCCTCCCATGGCAGCGGGGTCCTATTGGAAACTAAGGGATATTAAGGCCTCCTTTTAATGCAGTACCGGACCAAAGCATTAGCACTTAATGAATACATGAACTCCTCAAACTACGGTCATCACCGGGAGTGGTCCTGACTATTGTCACTCCGGGGTTGCCGGGTCATAACACGTAGTAGGTGACTATACCTTGCAAGATAGGATCAAGAACACAAATATATTCATGAAAACATAATAGGTTAAGATCTGAAATCATGGCACTTGGGCCCTAGTGACAAGCATTAAGCATAGCAAAGTTATAGCAACATCAATCTTAGAACATAGTGGATACTAGGGATCAAACCCTAACAAAACTAACTCGATTACATGGTAAATCTCATCCAACCCATCACGGTCCAGCAAGCCTACGATGAAATTACTCACGCACGGCGGTGAACATCATGAAATTGGTGATGGAGGATGGTTGATGATGACGATGGCGACGGATTCCCCTCTCCGGAGCCCAAAACGGACTGCAGATTTGCCCTCCCAAGGAAAACAGGGCTTGGCGGCAGCTCCGTATCCTAAAACATGATGAATCCTTCTCTCTGATTTTTTTGTCCCCGAAAGAGAATATATGGAGTTGGATTTGAGGTCGGTGGAGTTCCAGGGGGCCCACAAGGCCGGAGGGCGCGCCCCCACCCTTGTGGCTAGGGTGTGGGCCCCCTGCTGCTGATTCTTTCGCTAATATTTTTTATTAATTCCAAAATTTAGCTCCGTGAAGTTTCAGGTCATTCCGAGAACTTTTTATTTTGCACAAAAATAACACCATGGCAATTCTGCTAAAAACTGCGTCCCTCCGGGTTAGTTCGATTCAAATCATGCAAATCAGAGTCCAAAACAAGGGCAAAAGAGTTTGGAAAAGTAGATACGACAGAGACGTATCAACTCCCCCAAGCTTAAACCTTTGTTTGTCCTCAAGCAATTCAGTTGATAAAATGAAAGTGATAAAGAAAAACTTTTACAAACTCTGTTTGATCTTGTTGTTGCAAATATGTAAAGCCAACATTCAAGTTTTCAGCAAAGATCATGAACTAACCATATTCACAATAACATTTAGGTCTCACATTTACTCATATCAATGGCATAATCAACTAGCGAGCAATAATAATAAATCTTATACGACAACACTTTTCTCAAAACAATCATGATATGATATAACAAGATGGTATCTCGCTAGCCCTTTCTGAGATCGCAAAACATAAATGTAGAGCACCCCTGAAGATCAAGGACTGACTAGACATTGTAATTCATGGTAAAAGAGATCCAGTCACAGTCATACTCAATATAAATTAATAACAATGCATACAAATGACAGTGGTGCTCGTGATGATGACTCAACAATAAAAGTAAATAAATAGGCCCTTCGCAGAGGTTAGCAGGGATTTGCAGAGGTGCCAGAGCTTGAATTATGAAATAGAGATTGAATAATATTTTGAGCGGTATGCTTCATTGTCAACATAACAACTAAGAGATCTCGGTATCTTCCATGCTACATACATTATAGGCGGTTCCCAAACAGAATGGTAAAGTTTATACTCCCCCACCACCAACAAGCACACTCCAAGGCTGGTCCGAAACAATGGATACCGTCCAACTAACAACAATCCTGGGGGAGTTTTGAATGCAATTATTTTGATTTGATTTGCTTTGAGCATGGGGCTGGGCATCCCAGTTACCGGCCATTTTCTCGTGAATGATGAGCGGAGTCCACTCATCGTGAGAATAACCCACCTAGCATGGAAGATATTGACAGCTCTAGTTGGTACATGAGCTATTCGAGCATACAAAACAGATTATTATTTGAAGGTTTAGAGTTTGGCACATGCAAATTTACTTGGAACGGCAGGTAAATACCGCATATAGGAAGGTATGGTGGACTCATATGGAACAACTTTGGGGTTTATGGAAGTGGGTGCACAAGCAATATTCCCGCTTAGTACAAGTGCAGGCTAGAAAGAGACTGGGAAGTGACCAACTAGAGAGCGACAACAGTCATAAACATGAATTGAGATTAACCAACATTGAATGCAAGCATGAGTAGGATATAAATCACCATGAACATAAATATCGTGGAGGCTATGTTGATTTTGTTTCAACTACATGTGTGAACATGTGCCAAGTCAAGCCACTTGAATCATTCAAAGGAGGATACCATCCTATCATACTACATCACAACCATTTTAATTTCCATGTTGGCAAGCAAGGTAAACCATTGTAAACTCCTAGCTAATTAAGCATGGCATGAGCAACTATAATCTCTAATGGTCATTGCAAACATGTTTCATTTATAACAGGTTGAATCTGGAAAGATGAACTAATCATATTTACAAAAACAAGATAGGTCGAGTTCATACCAGCTTTTCCTCATCTCAGTCATTTCATCATATATCATCATTATTGGCTTTCACTTGCACGACCGAACGGTGTGGATAATAATAATAATAATAATAATAATAGTGCACGTGTATTGGACTAAGCTGGATGTCGGTGTACAAAAAGAGGGGTGCATTTTTGTACCCCTATACATGTGCACTGGCAGTCGGAGCCGCGCCTACGGTCACGCCAAGTAGAGCAGGGGAGGTGAACCAAGGTAAGACCGAAGCTCAAGATAATCAGAGCAAAGCCAAGGCCAAGACCACAAAGAGCAGAGGGACGAAGCAGGTTCCCCCAGCAAGACCCTTGCCGGGGCAGCCTCAGCAGCCCTGGCAAGATCCTTGCCGGGACAGCTCGCCCTACACCAACAGAGCGAGCCACCCTTGAGCCCATGGTCCCCAACGCCATCATCCACGTGGGGCCAGGGCTCGGGAAGGCACCTCTGTGGTGGCATCCAGATCTTTGTGAAGACATATTCAAGATCAGATGAGGATTAGAAGACGGCAAGCCTCGACAAGATCCTTACCAAGGAAAGCCACCAGAGCCCCGGCAAGGTCCTTGCCGGGGACGACAGCGCGCCACGGCAAGACCCTTGCCGGGCCACCCGGCAAGGCCCTCGCCAAGGACACCAGCGGGGCCACCGCCAGGCCCACGCCAACCAAGATTCCACCGCCGTTCACATGCAGCTACCAGCCCAACCAGCTGGGCGGGCACCTGCGTGGCAACATGCAGCTTCCAGGTCAATTCATTGAGGGCCTGCGTGGCGGCATGCAGATCTTCGTGAAGGCTCCACCACCGCGCCACCTCAGCTGCCTGCCTACATGGCGCCACACGCCTCACTGGCCAGGGCGCGTGTCAAAGCGAGGAGGAGCGGCGACGGACGGGACGGGCCTCACCCCCGTCCCCGATAAAGCAGAGGGACACCTAAGCTACGCATTAAATGTGTCTTGTCCTGTAATATGAGCGATAAGCTCAGGGCACTGTACGCCTTTCCACCTCCTGTGTGCCACTGTGGCAGCCCCTTTCGACTATAAAAGGAGGCCCATGGCATATTGGAGAAGGATTCGGCTCTTTCGAACCACGCACTGACCACAGCTAGTTCGAGAGCTCAAGAACTCTCTGAAATACACCCATCAAATCAGGACTAGGGTTTTACGCATCCTCGCGGCCCGAACCTGGGTAAACGATCCTTGTGCTGGCTACTAACCCTGCTCTTCTCGCAACCCCACGCCCCGGCAACCGTAGTAGGGATTCTTGTGATCCCATAGGTGTCGTTCCACACCGACATCTTTGGCGCGCCAGGTAGGGGGCGCAATTGTGAGAACCTGGTCTAGTGATCAGCCTAGCAGTTCTTCGTCGCCATGGCTCCTAAGAAGAAGACGGCCACGGCGGTCGGCTCGTTGGGAGACGAACGGCCCGTGCCGGTGCGGGCGAGCAGTGGACCGGTCGCAGGCAGGACCCGGGCCGCGGTCCGCGAGCACTGGCATCGCCCTGGTAGTTAGAGCCTGGCAAGCGGCGTCGTTCGCGCGCCAGACGACCAGCCACACGTCGCCGGATCCAAAGACGGAGCTGGGCCCCCCGCGGGCGGCGCAGCGACCTCCAGGACGCCCACACCGGCGACCACTGCGCGCTCTTCCCATGGTGTGTGCGCCGAGCAGCGTCACCACGTTGGTGACCCTGAGCACCGTCGTGGGAAGAGCCCCATGCGTCATCCGCAGGATGAAGGCATTCAACACGCCCGCCGAAGCACTGGCGAAAATGGCACGCGGCCGCTGGGTCGTAAGGGAGCTCCTTCTAATGTAGTTAAAAGTCGAAGCGTGTCGCGATCCACGCAGCTGTCGCCGCCGCCCACGCCAGCAGAAGCTTTGGCACGCGCGCAGCTGCTCCTCGACTTCCCTCCTGCTGCGGAGAAGCTTGACGAGAGGAGGGCCACCATCCGGAGCCTCGTGGCCGTCGCCAACAAAGACGATCCGTGACTGGCGGGACCCTCGGGTCGGCGCTCCACCGAGCCACCGCATGCTGGCGCTGGGAGGACCGGGGGAATTGCGGCCACGGTGCACTCTCCTCCTCCTCGCCAGCCGCCGCGGGCGTCGGCCCGTCGTGACGACGCTTGTGATAACATCTCCATAGCGTCGTCTGACCCACGGACCCTCCGCGACCAGCGCCAGGTCCTTCGAGAACGAGCTCACGAAGACGCTCGAACCACCGTCGAGCGCCGGCGCGAAGCGCGCCGCTAGTCAGACAAGCGGGCGGGACCCGCTATGGACCACCCGACACCGGGGGGCTCCAGCGGCCTACCTTACGAGGTGGGCTGCCCGGCCTTTACCCGTGAGCTGCGGCAGTTCCAGTGGCCATCCCACCGCATGTTCAAGCCCGACGTCGGCGAGAAGTACACTGGCAAGACCCATCCGTCCGAGTTCCATAGCATCTACACCATCGCGATGCAGGCTGCTGGGGCTCGCGACGACAAGGTGCTTGCCAACTATTTCCCGCTGGCGCTCAAGCCCAATGTGATGTCTTGGTTGATGCACTTGCCGGTGGATTCCATTTCTTCTTGGTCGGATCTTTGCCATGAGTTCGTTGGCGCCTTCACAGGAGGCCACCAAGCTCATGGCCAGGCCAGTGATCTGCACATCATTCCCAGAGAGAAGGGGAAACCCTGCGCAAGTATATCCAGAGATTCAGCCGGGTGCAGTACAACATCCCCGACATTCATCCCGCCGCTGTGATTAGCGCGTTCCACCAGAACGTGCGCAATCGAAGATGCGCGAGGAGCCGGCGATGACCAAGGTTAAGAATGTGGTCGAGCTCTATGTTCTGGCCGATAGGTGCGCCCGGGCTGAAGAGGGAAGGAAGTACCCCGGCGAAGACGCCGGCGCGGAAACCGACTATACCGATGAAGATGCCGCAACAGGAAACGCAAAGGCAAGGCCGTGCTTGCCGTTGAGGGATCTGACAACACCGGTGCCGGCAAGAGGGTCAAGGCAGGCGCCCCCGACAAGGAGATTGCCGGGTGCGCCGCCTGCCGGGCCTTGGCAGCTACCGACAAGCCAGGAAGCTCCGGCAAGCAATACTGCAAGATCCACCGCACCAAGGGCCACGACCTCCAAAACTGCCGAGAAGTCGAGCTGCTTGCTAAGAAGCAAAAGGCTGAGTACAAGAGGCGGGCCAAGGAGAAGGACCAGGACGGTGCTGAGGGATCCGGCAAGAAGCGTGGCGGCCAAGGAAGCCGCCCCGGCAAGGACAACCAGCAAGAGAGGCCCGCCCGGGGCCGCGACAAGAAACAAGAAGACGATGATCACGACGAGGACGACGAGTCTGGTGAGCAAGGGTTCCAGAAGGCTACGAAGGCCATGTGCGTCGATGGCGGCGCCTCGCTGCATACCTCTCACCGCCAGCTCAAGCAGTGGGCGCGTGAGATTACAGCAGCAGAGCCATCGTTCGACGCTCAGAAGCCGCTGAAGTGGTCCAGCACGCTCCTCATCTTTGATGCCGAGGACAACCCTGACCGCACTACGGCGGTCGGGTGTTTGCCATTGTTGGTCTCACCAACGATACGCAACCTCAGGGTGAACAAGATGTTGGTTGACGGCGGGGCCGGCCTGAACCTGATCTCGCCTGTCGTGATCAAAAGGTTGCAAATCCTTGATGGAGACCTCTAGGAAACAGGCACGTTTCAAGGGGTCAATCCGGGGAGGAGCCAGCCGAAGGGAAAGGTCACACTGCCCGTGACATTTGGAGGAGAGTAGAACCACAGGACGGAGAGGATCGTCCTCGACGTGGCCGAGATCCCCTTGCCCTACAACGGGATCCTCGGCCGCCCGGCGCTAGCCAAGTTCATGGCGGCGTCACACTACGCCTACAACATGCTAAAGATGCCCGGGCCGTTGACCATCATCTCCGTCCCCTCCGACAAGAAGGACGCGCTAATTTGCGCCGACCAACTCTACCAGGAAGCAGTTGCAGCAGCTGCCACCAAGGCACCTGCTCCTGCCGCTGAAGCCCCGGGAGGGAAGAAGAAGCCCGGCAAGACCTCTCGCACCCACTCCGGCAAGCGCACCTCTTCGGAGTGTTGTGCTGCCGTCGAGGACATGCCAGAGAGCTCTACCGGCAAGAGCAAGAGATCCAGAGCCGAGCCACCGCAGACCAAGAAGGTGTCCGCCTGGGAGGATGGCACGGGAGGGGCCTTCACCATAGGCTCCACCTCGGTAGCAAATAGGAAGGCGCGCTCGTCACCTTCCTGCGGGCGAATGTCGACGTGTTTGCATGGCAAGCATCCGACATCGCCGGTGTTCCCAGGGAGGTGGTTGAGCACCACCTAGCTGTTTGCCCCCATGCGTGGCCCGTCAAGCAAAAGGTCAGAAAGCAGGCTCTGGAGAGGCAGGAGTTCATCACAGAGGAGATCAGGAAGCTGGAAGCGGCAGGGTTGGTGAGAGGAGTGCTCCACCCGACGTGGTTGGCCAATCCTGTAGTGGTGCGCAAGGCGAATAAGAAGTGGAGGCTGTGTATTGATTACACAGATATCAATAAGGCTTGTCCTAAGGACCCCTTCCCGTTGCCGCGCATCGACCAGATTGTTGACTCCACAGCCGGGTGTGACTTGTTATCATTCCTCGACGCCTACTCGGGCTACCACCAGATCTTCATGACAAGAGAGGATGAAGAAAAGACAACGTTCATCACCCCATGTGGTACGTATTGCTTTTTACGGATGCCTTTCGGGTTTAAGAGCGCTGGCTCAACATTTGCAAGAGCAGTCCAAATTGGTTTTGAACCTCAGCTTCATAGAAATATGGAGGCCTACATGGATGACATAGTGGTCAAAACCAAGGACGGGCCAACTCTTGTGCAAGATCTAGAAGAGACATTTGCCAACCTGCACAAGATCAACCTCAAGCTGAACCCTGAGAAGTGTGTCTTCGGTGTTCCATCCGGCAAGCTTCTCGGATTCTTTGTGTCGCAGCGCGGGATCGAGGCAAACCCAGACAAAATCAAGGCTATTGAGCAGATTGAGGCACCCAAGCGGATCAAAGATGTGCGTCGGCTCACCGGCTTCGTTGCCGCCATGAGCCGATTCATCTCCAAGTCCGCCGAGTGCGCCCTTCCTTTCTTCAAAATCTTGAAGAAGGCAGGCCCAATGGAATGGACCCTAGAAGCCGAGGCAGCATTGCAGGATTTGAAAAGATACCTTTCCTCCACGCCAATACTGGTCGCGCCTAAACCACAAGAGCCGTTGATGCTGTATCTGGCGGCGACGAATCAAGTGGTCAGCGCTGCACTAGTGGCGCAGAGGGAGGTTAACGAGGAGGCAGTGATGGCGGCAGAACCAGCGGATGGCAAGCCCAAGATTCCCCGGCAGGGCCTGGTGCCGGCAAGGCGAGGCCCCCGGCAGAGTCTGGTGCCACCGAGGCAGTGCCCGCGCAGTCAAGAGAGGTGGTGCAGAAGAAGAAGATGATGCAGCACCCGGTTTACTTTGTCAGCTCCCTCTTGCAGGGAGCTAGATCGAGGTACTCCGGTGTGCAGAAATTGCTCTTCGGCCTCCTTATGGCCTCGAGGAAGCTGCGTCATTACTTCCAAGCCCACGAGATCACTGTCGTCACCCGCCTCCCGTTGCAATGGATACTGCATAACCCAGATGCAACCGGGAGGATTGTGGAGTGGGCCTTGGAGTTATCAAGTTTCGGTTTGAAGTTCGAAAGTACCTCGACAATTCAGAGCAGAGTCTTGGCGGAGTTCATTGCAGAATGGACCTCAACACCTGACGAAGAAATCCAGGAGACCACTCTCCCCGGCAAGGAGGAAGATCGTGACTGGATCATGTACTTTGATGGGGCTTTCTCGCTGCAAGGCGCCGGTGCCGGTGTGCTGCTCGTCGCACCTACCGGGGAGCACCTCAAGTACATGATCCAGATGCACTTTCCCCGAGAGATGTCCACCAACAACACTACTGAGTATGAGGGATTGCTTGCTTGTCTCAGGATCGCGGCAGACCTCGGGGTTAAGAAGCTCATCGTCAGGGGTGACTCACAGCTTGTTGTCAGGCAGGTCAACAAGGATTACCAGAGCCCATTGATGGAAGCTTACGTAGATGAAGTGAGGAAGCTGGAGGAGAGCTTTGACGGTATCCAAGCAGAGCACGTCCCCTGAATGGAGAATGACACTGCCGATTACCTGTTAAAGCGTGCCGCATTCAAGCTACCTGTGGAACCGGGTACCTTTTTGCTCCGGCTAACTCAACCATCCGTCAAACCATCAACGGGACAGAACAAGCGAAGGAAGTCGGGTCCCGGCAGGTACTTTCCTACCAAGCCCTCTGGGGCTGCCGGCAAGGGTGCTGCCGCGGACGCTGAGCCTACCCAAGAGCAGCTGCCTTCGGCAGGGCGTCAAGCCCTAGCCATAGAGACAGCTGCTCCCATGGCGGAAGAAATGCCTTTGGTCCTTGCCGTCGAGCCCCAGGCTCCAGCGTGGGCGCAGCATACCGTCCGATTCCTCCAAACAGGGGAGCTTCCTGAGGAGCAGGAAGAAGCGGAGAAATTAGCCCGTCGGTCCGCCCTGTACCAGTTCATCCATGACGTCCTGTACAGGAGAAGGCCGAACGACGTGAAATTGAAGTGCATCCCCCGGGAGGAAGGACTGGAGCTGTTGGCGGAGATACATGGAGGCATATGTGGCTCCCACATAGGGTCAAGGGCCCTTGCCGGAAAGGCGTTCCGGCAAGGTTTCTTCTGGCCCACCGCCCTCCAGGATGCGACGACACTAGTAACCAAGTGTGAAGCATGTCACTTCCATTCAAAGAAGCTTCATCAACCAGCCCAAGCCCTTCAAACAATCCCTCTCTCCTGGCCATTCTTGGTCTGGGGGCTCAACATACTGGGCCCTTTCCCCCGCGCTGTCGGGGGCTTTGAGTACTTGTACGTTGCAATCGACAAGTTCACAAAGTGGCCGGAGGTGGAAGCAGTGAGAAAGGTGACTACTCAGTCAGCTGTCAAGTTTTTCAAAGGAGTGGTCTGCCGTTTTGGTGTGCCAAATAGAGTCATCATCGACAACGGCACGCAGTTCACGAGCCACACCTTCATGCAGTACATCCAAGACCTCGGCAGCATGGTTTGTTTTGCTTCCGTGGCACACCCACGGAGCAACGGCCAAGCGGAGAGGGCTAATGCTGAAGTGTTGCGAGGCCTAAGGACAAAGACTTTTGACAAGCTGCGCAAGAGCGGAAGGCGCTGGATTGATGAATTGCCGGTGGTTCTTTGGTCGATCAGAACGACGCCAAATCGAGCCACCAGCCAGACACCTTTTGCCCTGGTCTACGGGGCAGAAGCAGTTCTCCCCACGGAACTCATATACGGGTCACCTCGAGTGCTCGCTTATGATGAGCTTGAGCAAGAGCAGTTGCGCCAAGATGACGCGACGCTCCTTGAGGAAGATCGTCTTCGGGTGGCTGTGAGAGCAGCGCGCTACCAGCAAGCCTTGCGCCGCTACCATAGCTGCAAGGTTCATGACCGAAGCTTTGAGGAAGGCGACCTTGTTCTTCGGCGCGTTCAGTCGACCAAGAATGCCAACAAGTTTATGCCAAAGTGGGAAGGCCCTTATCGGGTAATACGAGGCACCAGGCCCGGCGTAGTCCGCCTGGAGACCGAAGTCGCCGTCCCAGTGAGCAACTCCTGGAATATCGAGCATCTTCGCAAGTTTTACCCATAAGGCGCGGCTTGCCGGGGCTCCTGGCAAGCCACCTTTTGTACAAGCTTTGCCGGCAAGGCATGTAACCCTTCATACAAAGCCAGGCGCAGACCCTGAGCATAAATAAATGAAGCGCTAGCGCCCTAAGTCATAGCATGCATGCTAGGTCGAGTCTCTTCCTTGGTTAGGGTTGATAGTGCTCAGCAGTGACTAACCCCTAGCTTAGAGGTTGAGTGTGCATCTATCTGTTTCTCTTCTGTCCTCCTTTGGTTCGCAGGGCACATGAGAACTTCTGCCGAGCTACTTGGAAGAAAGGAAACGGACCGGCGTCCCGACCCCGGCAAACCAGAGTTGCCAGGGGCTGCAAGCACAAGGATCCAACCGCGGCAAGATGAGATTGTCGGGGGCTGCAGATCCAGATAAGTCTTTCATCCTCTGTCATGCATTTCGGAAAAGAACTGGGGCATGTGAAACCTCGTTTTTATCTCTAGGCCGCCGTGCTCCCCTTTTTCCTATACCTAAGGATTATTTCCTGGGTCCCAATTTGGTTGTAGCCGCAGCGGCAAGGAGGTAGAACGAGGAGCCTAAAGCCCACTTCATCCCTGCCTTCGCCAAGAGCGCGAGAATGGTCGAGTGGAGTGGGGGGACGGCAAGGCCTGTTGCCGGGTGAAAAACGTTTATCTTAAATAATAAGGATTCGCTCCTTGTCGCGGGGTCTACCCACGAACGAAAAACCCGGCAAGCATCCCTTTTTCATTAAAAACATCTCATACAGGTACAGTTCATACGGAATGAAAACCATGAGCAAGGGGATTACAAGTTCTGAATTTAACAAAGGCCCGCAGGCTTACAAACTAAAGAAGAGAGATAAGATGCCCATGATCCCTTTCTTGTCCCTCTCCTCAGGAGGCAGGTCAAGGAGGCGAGAGGGCAAAAGGGGCGCCTAGGCGAGCTACGAACAGCAGAAAGCACCAAGAGAACACCTCGGTGACCACCCAGGGGCGGGCCGGTGATGACGGTGCAGGGAAAGGAGCTGGAAGACGAGGCGGCAGGACCGGCAGTACGCGACGAAGGCGTCAGTGCCTGCGTACTCTGAGTTGACGGCCTTGCCGCCCGCCCTCTTCCTCTTCCGCAGCCTCCCAACGCCAGCCGCCCAAGGAGACGGCCCCGAGAAGTTCAAGGAGCTGGCCCCGCCCCCGGCAAAACTCTGCCGGAGGAGCGGACAGGTGCAGATGTTGCTGTTGCCGCGCCCGCCTAGGCGTGGGGCATCGGACGCCTAGTCAGACTCGTCCCCGCCGTCTGCCCCGCTGTCCTCCTCATCACTTTCGCTCGAGGAAGAGCTTCCATCGTTGGAATCTCCATCGGAGGAGCTCTCCACGCAGCACTTCAGGCGAGTCCCGAAGTCGCCGAAGACCTTGACGGAGAGCAGGCCGTCCTCCATTAATTTGAAGTAGAGGACGAGCCCCGCCGTTAGGCTGTGGATACGAGCGAACGTCTTCCACCCACAATGGAGGTACATGACCCGAGGAGCCGGGAAGTCGACATCGACCCGCGTGCCCCCTTCCCACAACTCCTCATGTGCAATCTGAGGGATTGGAGCGGGTCACGCTCCATCTCCCGAGCGAACGGGGCGGGAAGACGAAGACGGCGACGCGGAGGCCGGCGCAGCCTGATGAAAAACTCACGGGGCTGGTCTCCAACATGGCCTTCCATTGGAAAAGGCATCATTGGCGGGGGCGAAGCCGGTGCGCCGCCCCGTCCTCCTCTTCCCCGAGCACTACGACCTCTGCCCCGGCCTCGCCCACGACCTCACCCCCTACCCTTCCCCTCGTGCCCGGTTCCACCACCGCGGGCTCAGAAGGAGGAGGGACGCGCTGTCGGGCGGCGACCCTCGCCGCCACCGTCGAGGGACCAGGATTCCCCTTCTCCATGGCGAGTGAAAGGAAGAAGCAGAAGCAAGAGGAGATAGATGACGGAAGAGTGCGGGACGCCATCCCCCCTTCCCCCTCTTTATAAGGAGGCAGGGACAGGGCTCGGCCGCCCCGCTCGGCCAATCCAGCCACCAAAGGCGCAGGGAATCAGGACCGACCCGCTGCCCCAACCAACGACGGCCTAGTTTCCCGCCTCCACCGCTTGCAACCCCAGGTGCATGGAGGACGCGTGGCAGATGCGCAGAACCGAGGGGACAGGCGAAGCGACCTCTCCCCACCCCGTGATCGTGGGGAGTGGACGCCTTGAAGACCATGCCCCGGCCCCGTTCAGTAAATGAGCCGCGCCTCCACGCCTCCCTCTTTTTACGGGGAAGGCACGAGACGCCTCTTTACTGGGATGTGACGCATGCGTGTGGAAACCGCCCCACGCATGCCGCCCACGTCAAGCACACCCCTCCACGCCGCACCACGCACGCGGGTCGTGGGAAGCGCCACGCGCGCAAAGTTTTACTGCGGTAAAAACCGCCCCGCCTGCCCGCGCACCGTTTTTGCGCCTGGCCCAACAACGTGTCGCGCTTATGTGTAACCCAGGCCCGGGGGCTCCTGTCAGTGTACAAAAAGAGGGGTGCGTTTTTGTACCCCTATACCTGTGCACGGGCAGTCGGAGCCGCGCCTACGGTCACGCCAAGCAGAGCTGGGGAGGTGAGCCAAGGTAAGACCGAAGCTCAAGATAATCAGAGCAAAGCCAAGGCCAAGACCACAAAGAGCAGAGGGACGAAGCAGGTTCCCCCGGCAAGACCCTTGCCGGGGCAGCCTCAGCAGCCCCGGCAAGATCCTTGCCGGGACAGCTCGCCCCACACCAACAGAGCGAGCCACCCTTGAGCCCACGGTCCCCAACGCCATCATCCACATGGGGCCAGGGCTTGGGAAGGCACCTCTGTGGTGGCATGCAGATCTTTGTGAAGACATATTCAAGATCAGATGGGGATTAGAAGACGGCAACCCTCGGCAAGATCCTTACCGAGGAAAGCCACCAGACCCCCGGCAAGGTCCTTGCCGGGGGCGACAACGCGCCATGGCAAGACCCTTGCCAGGCCACCCGGCAAGGCCCTCTCCAAGGACACCAGTAGGGCCACCGCCAGGCCCACGCCAACCAAGCTTCCACCGCCGTTCACATGCAGCTGCCAGCCCAACCAGCTGGGCGGGCACCTGCGTGGCAACATGCAGCTCCCAGGCCAATTCATCGAGCGCCTGCGTGGCGGCATGCAGATCTTCGTGAAGGCTCCACCACCGCGCCACCTCAGCTGCCTGCCTGCCTACATGGCTCCGCACGCCTCACTGGCCAGGGCGCGTGTCAAAGCAAGGAGGAGCGGCGACGGACGGGACGGGCCTCGCCCCCGTCCCTGATAAAGCAGAGGGACACCTAAGCTACGCATTAAATGCGTCTTGTCCTGTAATACGAGCAATAAGCTCGGGGCACTGTACGCCTTTCCACCTCCTGTGTGCCACTGTGGCAGCCCCTTTCGACTATAAAAGGAGGCCCATGGCATACTGGAGAAGGATTCGGCTCTTTCGAACCACGCACTGACCACAGCTAGTTCGAGAGCTCAAGAACTCTCTGAAATACACCCACCAAAGCAGGACTAGGGTTTTACGCATCCTCGCGGCCTGAACCTGGGTAAACGATCCTTGTGCTGGCTACTAACCCTGCTCTTCTTGCAGCCCCGCACCCTGGCAACCATAGTAGGGATTCTTGTGATCCCATAGGTGTCGTTCCACACCGACACTGGAATCCGTAATTATTTATTCAAAGGAGAAGACATGGTAATATGGGCTCTTTGTTAGATCAACAATAATGCATGAGAGCCACTCAACATTTTCATCGTGGTCTTCTCCTCTCGACCCCCAAAGAGAAGAAAAGAAATTGAAAGAAACACACTGAAATGTTTTTGGAGTTTTTATTTTTCTGAAGAAAGAGAAACAGGAACGAGAAAAACTATTTACACGGGAAAGCTCCCAACAAGTAAAAAGAAGAACGAGAAATCTTTTTGGGTTTTCTTTTAATATTACTACTACTAAGCATGCATAGAAAGTAAACTAGCTACAACTAATTTTTTTGGTTTTTTATTAAGGTTTATCAAACACACAAGAAGAATGCGGAAAAAGAAAATAACCTAGAATGGATAATACAATGAAAAAGTATGAACACCGACAACTAGAATGAGTGTGTGAATATGAATATAATGTCGGTGAGAAATACGTAATCCCCAAGCTTAGGATTTTGGCCTAAGTTGGTCTACGACCACTGGCCTAGTGGATATCCAAAGTTGTAGTTGGGGTTGTACTGAGATGCGTCAGCTACTACCTGAAGGGATGCAGCATGGAGGAGAGCAGCCTCCGTTGTTCTCTCATACTCGTCTGCCTCCTCTCTAGTTATAAAATATCGTCCATTTGGCTGAAAGTTAAAGAAAGCAGGAGCAGGAGGAGTAACAAGGACGGCACGCCGTCTATCAAAGATTAGTCGGTACTGGAGGATCTGTTCGTTCCTCTTAAGAAACTGGTGGCGTACCATAGCCTCATAATCCAGAAAAGCAGGTGGCAACTCAATATCATAACTTCTAATAGGTACATTCAAATAGTTAGCCAAACGAGTTGCATAAATCCCACCAAATAAATCTCCATCTCTAGCATTAAGATGTAGCCTTCTAGCAATAATGGCCCCCAAATTATATCATTTATCACCTAACACCGCACACTTGAGAACACTAAGATTTGGAACGCAAACATGTCAAAGCTCATGTTTACTATTAATACACCTACCGATAAAGACAGCAAAATAATGTATGGCAGGAAAGTGAATGCTCCCTACGGTTGCTTGTGTGATATTTCTAGTTTCTCCAACAATGATACTAGCAAGGAAATCATTATATTCATATTTGTGAGGCTCACTAAGACTTCCCCATTGCGGAATTTTGCATGCATCACAAAAGTCTTCCAGGTCCATGCTATAAGATTCATCGTAAAGATCAAACAGGTAAGTATGAGTATTGCGCTTGGATGAAAACTCAAACCTCCGCACGAAGGAATCGGTGAGATAATAATATTGTAAGCACTTGTCCGATAAAAAGTCCTCGAGGCCGGCATTTTGTATGTACGCATAGAATTCATCCTTGAAACCTGCACGATCCATAAATTCATCGGACGGCCATTCACATGGTTTCACTTGAGCTTCTCTTGGCGGTTCAAGGTCCTGCTCACGAATCGCAGGCCTGGGTCCTTGCTTCCTTGAAGAACCACCTTGGTACATTTTCCTGGACATTTTTCTTCCTCTGAAAAATTTCTGAAATTTTTAGTGACTCAAAATAAAAGTGAAACAAACTCAACAAAATTGATAGCAACTCCTGCAAGTGCCTAGAGGCTATATCATGGATCACAACTACTTTGGACTATATAAATTTGACATGCAATCTCAAGAACAAGGTCACCACAGCAGCAAATATTTGCAATGAATAAAGCACTAGAACAAAAACTAATTGGACCATTGGAGGAGTCACATACCGAAGAACAATCCCCCAAAGCAGTTTTGTGAATGGAGCTTTGAGCAAGGAGATCAAAAATGGCAGCAAGATGAGCAAGAACACGTGTTTGAGAAATGGAGTGATTTTTTCTGGAGGAAGGAGTGGATGGGTGCTGGAATAAGTGGAGGGGGCCACGTGGGGCCGACAAGGTCAGGGGGAGCGCCCTCCACCCTTGTGGCTAGCTGGTGAGGTCCCCTCATGTGTTCTTTGCACCAGAAATTCTAAAATATTCTATAAAAAACCATATCCAATTTTCAGGGCATTTGGAGAACTTTTATTTTCGGGACATTTTTTTTATTGCATGGATAATTCAGAAAACAGACAGAAAATACTATTTTTGCTTTACTAAATCTAAATAACATAAAGTAAAAGATGGGTACAAAGAGTTGGGCCTTCTTAATTCATCCATCTCATGCTCATCAAAAGAAATCCATTAAGAAGGTTGATCAAGTCTTATTAACAAACTTCTTTCGAATGACATGAAACCGGAGAATTTTCGAATAACACTCAGTTTACCTCAACGGGGATATGCATTTCCCCAACAATAAGAATATCATATTTCTTTTTGGCAGTAGGAAGAGGGAATTCAAAACCTCCAATAGTAATAGTTGAATTTTTTCAATAGAATTGATACTACGAACTTGAGGTTGTTTCTTCAGAAAATGTACCGTATGATCATTACCATTAACATGAAAAGTGACATTGGCTTTGTTGCAATCAATAACAGCCCCTGTAGTATTTAAAAAGGGTCTGCCAAGAATAATCGACATACTGTCGTCCTCGGGAATATCAAGAATAACAAAGTCCGTTAAGATAGTAACGTTTGCAACCACACAGGCACATCCTCACAAATACCGATGGGTATAGCAGTTGATTTATCAGCCATTTGCAAAGAAATTTCGGTAGGTGTCTCCTTATTCAATTCAAGTCTACGATATATAGAGAAAGGCATAACACTAACACCGGCTCCAAGATCACATAAAGCAGTTTTAACATAGTTTCTTTTAATGGAGCATGGTATAGTTGGTACTCCTGGATCTCCAAGTTTCTTTGGTATTGCACCCTTAAAAGTATAATTAGCAAGCATGGTGGAAATTTCAGCTTCCGGTATCTTTCTTTTATTAGTAACAATATCTTTCATGTACTTAGCATAAGGAGGCATTTTAAGCATATCAGTCAAACGCGTACGCAAAAAGATAGGTCTAATCATTTCAGCAAAGCGCTCAAAATCCTCATCATCCTTTTTCTTGGATGGCTTAGGAGGAAAGAGAATGGGTTTCTGAACCCATGGTTCTCTTTCTTTACCATGTTTTCTAGCAACAAAGTCTCTCTTATCATAACGTTGATTCTTTGATTGTGGGTTATCAAGATCAACAACAGGTTCAATCTCTACATCATTATCATTACTAGGTTGAGCATCAACATGAACATCATTATTAACGTCATCACTAGGTTCATCTTCATCACCAGATTGTGTCTCAGCATCAGAAATAGAAATATCATAGGGGCTCTCATGTGTGTCTATGGCAAGTTCACTAGTATACAAAGTCCTATCAGTTTTCTTTTTCTTTTTAGTACGAGGACTAGGTGCATCAGTATTAGTTCTCTAAGAATCCTGCTCAACTCTCTTAGGATGGCCCTCAGGATACAAAGGTTCCTGGGTCATCTTACCACCTCTAGTCATAACCTAACAACATTATCATTATTCTTACTATCCAACTCATTAAGCAAATCATCTTGTGCCTTAAGTACTTGTTCTACTTGAGTTGTAACCATGGAAGCATGTTTACTAATAAGCTTAATATCATTAACAACACTATTCATATAATTACTCAGGTGATCCAGCGTGTAAGCATTACGTTTCAATTGTCTACTAGCATAAGCATTGAAATTTTCTTGTTTAACAATAAAATTATCAAACTCATCAAAGCATTGACTAGCAGACTTATTCTGAGGAATATCACCTTCATCAAATCTACGGAGAGAGTTTACCTCTACTACCTGTGTCGGGTTATCGAGACCATGTATTTCTTCAATAGGTGGTAGATTCTTAACATCTTCAGCTTTAATACCTTTTTCTTTCATAGATTTCTTTGCCTCTTGCATATCTTCAGGACTGAGAAATAGAATACCCCCTTTCTTTGGAGTTGGCTTCGGAGTTGGTTCGGGAAGTGTCCAATCATTTTCATTACTCAATATATTATTCAATAGCAATTCAGCTTGCTCAACAGTTCTTTCCATGAAAACACAACCAACACAACTATCCAGGTCGTCTCTGGAAGCATCGGTTAGTCCATTATAAAAGATATCAAGTATTTCATTTTTCTTGAGAGGATGATCAGGCAAAGCATTAAGTAATTGGATAAGCCTCCCCCAAGCTTGTGGTAGACTCTCTTCTTCAATTTGCACAAAATTAAATATTTCCTTTAAAGCATCTTGTTTCTTATGAGCGGGGAAATATTTTGCAGAAAGTGATAAATCATATCCTGGGGACTACGCACACAACCATGAGCAAGAGAATTAAACCATAACTTAGCATCACCCTTTAATGAGAAAGGAAATAATTTAAGGATATAGTAATAGCGAATTTTTCCTCATGAGCAAATAGGGTGGAAATATCATTTAATTTAGTAAGATGTGCCACAACAGTTCCAGATTCATAGCCATGAAAAGGATCAGATTCAACCAAAGTAATTAACTCAGGATCGACAGAGAATTCATAATCCTTATGAGTAACAAAGATAGGTGAAGTAGCAAAAGCGGGATCATATTTCATTCTAGCATTCAAGGATTTTTCTTTCAGCTTAGCTAACAATTTCTTAAGATCTTCTCTATCATTGCCAGCAAAGAAGTCTCTACCAGTTTCTTCATCCATAACATAACCCTCAGGAACAACAGGCAATTCATATCTAAGGGGAGAATCATAATAATCATTTTACATAATATCAATTTCAGTAATTTCATTCTCTCTAACCCTAGCAAGTTGTTCATCAAGAAATTCACCTAGTGGCACAGTATTATCAAGCAGAGAAGTAGTTTCATCATAAGCATCATTGAAAGTGCAACTATCCCGGGGTGGTTTTGGTAATTCCTAACAACATATAGCTCATTGAGCTAATACCATTTCAAGATAAATATTTCAGGAAAGCTCAATGATTGGCATGGCATGGATTAGAAAGTGGACCCTTCAAAATGCTAAGGACAAAAGATTGGCTCAAGCTCAAAGCACAAGACTCTACATTTTCTATTTTAGTGATCCAAGATCACATTGAGTCTATAGGAAAAGCCAATACTATTAAGAAGGGATGAGGTATTGCTTAATGAGGTTCTTGCTCAAAATGCTTAGTGATATGCTCCATAAACCCTCCACTACTTTCTCATATCCACATATGTCCCAAACCAAAAAGTCCAACTCGGCCCCACCGAAAGTTCATATCCGGAGCCACCGAGTTAAGTTGACATAGCTACTGCCACAAACCCTAGTCTTTTCGGTCTCACCGATAGGGATCTAGGTTTCACCGAGATGGGACTGTAATCTCTCTGTTTCCCTTCGTAACATTTCGGTCAAACCGAGATGAGCGATCGGTCCCACCGAGATTGCAATGCAAACACTCTGTTTCCTTTTCGTAACGTTTCGGTCCAACTGAGATGAGCGAATCGGTCCCACCGAGTTTGCCTGAACAACTCTCTGTTTGTCTATTACCAAAATCGGTCTCATCGAGTTTGTGTAATCGGTCTCACCGAGATTACGTTATGCCCTAACCCTAATGAAAACGGTCCCACCGAGTTGACATGTCGGTCCCACCGAAATGCCTAATGGTCACATTATGAACCAAATCGGTCTGACCGAGTTCTCTGAATCCGTCCAACCGAGTTTGGTGATTTGTGTGTGACTGTTAGATTTTGTGTGGAGGCTATATATACCCCTCCACCCACTCTTCCTTCGTGGAGAGAGCCATCAGAACATGCCTACACTTCCAATACATATTTTCTGAGAGAGAACCACCTACACTTGTGTTGAGGTCAAGATATCCCATTCCAACCACATAAATCTTGATCTCTAGCCTTCCCCAAGTTGCTTTCCACTCAAATCTTCATTCCACCAAATCCAAATCCTGTGAGAGAGAGTTGAGTGTTGGGGAGACTATCATTTGAAGCACAAGAGCAAGGAGTTCATCATCAACACACCATTTGTTACTTCTTGGAGAGTGATGTCTCCTAGATTGGCTAGGTGTCACTTGGGAGCCTCCGTCAAGATTGTGGAGTTGAACCAAGGAGTTTGTAAGGGCAAGGAGATCGCCTACTTCGTGAAGATCTACCCTAGTGAGGCAAGTCCTTCGTGGGAGACGGCCATGGTGGGATAGACAAGGTTGCTTCTTCGTCGACCCTTCGTGGGTGGAGCCCTCCGTGGACTCGCGCAACCGTTACCCTTCGTGGGTTGAAGTCTCCATCAACGTGGATGTACAATAGCAGCACATATCGGAACCATGGATAAAAAATCTCCGTGTCAACATTGTGTTTGCTCCCTTAAACTCCTCCCTTTACCTTCATATGCAATTGTTTTACATTCCGCTGCTATACTCTTAGAATTGCATGTGTAGGTTGATTGCTTGACTTGTGCAAAGTTGCTAAAATCTGCCAAGAACTAAAATTGGGAAAAGGCTTGATTTTTATTTGGTCAAGTAGTCTAATCACCCCCCCTCTAGACATACTTTCGATCCTACAAGTGGTACCAGAGCTTTGGTCTCCATTTGCTTTGATTTACATAGCTTTTGGTGGTCATAGCCTTGGTTTCACAACCTAGGAGAGTCTAGAGAGGATCATTGAGCAGAAATTCTATGACCTTGATGTCAAAGTAACAGAGATACAACCTGCAGTTGAGCAGCTCCAGGAGGAAGCAGAGGAGAAGAAGGGCAAGTCTACTATGGATGTTTTTGCTAGAGTGCCCAGAGGACAAAGATTTGCTGCAGTGCCCGTGACAGATACTAGAGCAACAGCATCAGCACCAGCAGCTATAGCTCCAGTTCCACCTCCAGCAGCTACTCCACCAGCTCCAGCTACTTCATCGGAAGCTTTCGTTCTTGGAGTCATCTCAATACCTCCTACCGAAGATCAAGCCCGAGATTCGTTTAGGACTATGCATTTTTGAACTTTTTGGTAACTTGTTGCCAAAGGGGGAGAAAAATGTATAGATCATAGGCTTCGAGAGAGTGTTGCTTTTCTATCTCTCTTGCTATTTTGGTTGAAACTTTATTGTGTGCTTGTGTGAGATACTTTATGTCCTTCTGAGATACTTGTTGATCATGTGTTTGATCATATGCTACCTTAATGCTTGTTGGATGATATTATCTTTCATATCCTCTTATGATCATTCACTTTGCTTGGTGATGAGTGCATGTTTTTAATTTCTATCATTTTGAGCGCTCCACCAAGATGTATGTGACATGGAAGACTAAGCCATGATCCTAATCGATTGTGCATTTGCATTCAAAAGCAAATCTTAAATAATGCACAAATTTAGGGGGAGCTCTTGCTTATCACATACTTCTCAAAGCGACAATGTTTTTCAGTCTTATTATCATTTGTCGAAGCTTTGATCTATATGTTGTCATCAATTACCAAAAAGGGGGAGACTGAAAGTGCAACTATCCCTGGGTGGTTTTGGTAATTCCTAACAACATATAGCTCATTGAGCTAATACTATTTCAAGATAAATATTTCAGGAACGCTCAATGATTGGCATGGCATGGATTAGAAAGTGGACCCTTCAAAATGGTAAGGACAAAATATTGGCTCAAGCTCAAAGCACAAGACTCTACATTTTCTATTTTAGTGATCCAAGATCACATTGAGTCTATAGGAAAAGCCAATACTATTAAGAAGGGATGAGGTATTGCTTAATGAGGTTCTTTCTCAAAATGCTTAGTGATATGCTCCATAAACCCTCCACTACTTTCTCATATCCACATATGTCCCAAACCAAAAAAGTCCAACTCGGCCCCACCGAAAGTTCATATCCGGAGCCACCGAGTTCAGTTGACATAGCCACTGCCACAAACCCTAGTCTTTTTGGTCTCACCGATAGGGATCTCAGTCTCACTGAGATGGGATTGTAATCTATCTGTTTCCCTTCGTAACGTTTCGGTCAAACCGAGATGAGCGATCGGTCCCACCAAGATTGCAATGCAAACACTCTGTTTCCTTTTCGTAACGTTTCGGTCCAACCGAGATGAGCGAATCGGTCCCACCGAGTTTGCCTGACCAACTCTCTGTTTGTCTATTACCAAAATCGGTCTCACTGAGTTTGTGTAATCGGTCTCACCGAGATTACGTTATGCCCTAACCCTAACAAAATCGGTCCCACCAAGTTGACATGTCGGTCCCACCGAAATGCCTAACGGTCACATTATGAACCAAATCGGTCTGACCGAGTTCTCTGAATCGGTCCCACCGAGTTTGGTGATTTGTGTGTAACGGTTAGATTTTGTGTGGAGGCTATATATACCCCTCCACCCACTCTTCATTCGTGCAGAGAGCCATCAGAACATGCCTACACAACCAATACATATTTTCTGAGAGAGAACCACCTACACTTGTGTTGAGGTCAAGATATCCCATTCCAACCACATAAATCTTGATCTCTAGCCTTCCCCAAGTTGCTTTCCACTCAAATCTTCTTTCCACCAAATCCAAATCCTGTGAGAGAGAGTTGTGTGTTGGGGAGACTATCATTTGAAGCAACAAGAGCAAGGAGTTCATCATCAACACACCATTTGTTACTTCTTGGAGAGTGGTGTCTCCTAGATTGGCTAGGTGTCACTTGGGAGCCTCCGTCAAGATTGTGGAGTTGAACCAAGGAGTTTGTAAGGGCAAGGAGATCACCTACTTCGTGAAGATCTACCCTAGCGAGGCAAGTCCTTCGTGGGCGACGGCCATGGAGGGATAGACAAGGTTGCTTCTTCGTGGACCCTTCGTGGGTGGAGCCCTCCGTGGACTAGCGCAACCGTTACCCTTCATGGGTTGAAGTCTCCATCAACGTCGATGTACGATAGCACCACATATCGGAACCACGGATAAAAAATCTCCGTGTCAACATTGCGTTTGCTCCCTTAAACTCCTCCCTTTACCTTCATATGCAATTGTTTTACATTCAGCTGCTATACTCTTAGAATTGCATGTGTAGGTTGTTTGCTTGACTTGTGCAAAGTTGCTAAAATCTGCCAAGAACTAAAATTGGGAAAAGGCTTGATTTTTATTTGGTCAAGTAGTCTAATCACCCCCCTCTAGACATACTTTCGATCCTACAATCATGCATAGCAGAAGTGGCATCATCAATAACATGCGACATATCGGAATCAATAGCTGGTGTAGGTGTCGCAAGTTTACTCAAAACAGAAGGAGAATCAAGTGCAGAGCTAGATGGCAGTTCCTTACCTCCCCTCGTAGTTGAGAAAAAAATCTTGGTTCTTTGATCTTTCAAGTTCCTCATAGTGATCAATAGATGTAAATCACAAGTGACTCAGAGAATAGAGCTATGCTCCCTGGCAATGGCACCAGAAAAAGGTCTTGCTAACCCACAAGTATAGGGGATCGCAACAGTTTTCGAGGGTAGAGTATTCAACCCAAATTTATTGATTCGACACAAGGGGAGCCAAAGAATATTCTTGAGTATTAGCAGCTGAGTTGTCAATTCAACCACACCTGAAAGACTTAATATCTGCAGCAAAGTATTTAGTAGCAAAGTAGTATGGAAGTAGCGGTAACGGTGGGAAAAGTAACATAGCAGTTTTGTAGGAATCGTAACAGTGGCAACAGAGAAGTAACGTAGCAAAGATCAATATGAAACGATCTCATAGGCAATGGATCCATGATGGATAATTATGTCGGATGGGATCATCATGCAATGGTTATAACATAGGGTGACACAGAACTAGCTCCAGTTCATCAATATAATGTAGGCATGTATTCCGAATATAGTCATACGTGCTTATGGAAAAGAACTTGCATCACATCTTCTGTCCTACCCTCCCATGGCAGCGGGGTCATATTGGAAACTAAGGGATATTAAGGCCTCCTTTTAATAGAGTACCGGACCAAAGCATTAGCACTTAGTGAATACATGAACTCCTCAAACTACGGTCATCACCGGGAGTGGTCCCGATTATTGTCACTCTGAGGTTGCCGGATCATAACACGTAGTAGGTGACTATAACTTGCAAGATAGGATCAAGAACACAAATATATTCACGAAAACATAATAGGTTAAGATCTGAAATCATGGCACTCGGGCCCTAGTGACAAGCATTAAGCATATCAAATTCATAGCAACATCAATCTTAGAACATAGTGGGTACTAGGGATCAAACCCTAACAAAACTAACTCGATTACATGGTAAATCTCATCCAACCCATCACGGTCCAGCAAGCCTACAATGGAATTACTCACGCATGGTGGTGAGCATCATGAAATTGGTGATGGAGGATGGTTGATGATGACGACAGCAACGGATTCCCCTCTCAGGAGCCCAAAGCGGACTCCAGATCTGCCCTCCCAAAGAAGAACATGGCTTGGCGGCGGCTCCGTATCATAAAATGCGATGAATCCTTCTCTCTAATTTTTTTCTCCCAAAAAGAGAATATATGGAGTTGAAGTTGAGGTCGGTGGAGTTCTGGGGGGCCCACAAGGCCGGAGGGCGCGCCCCCACCCTTCTGGCTAGGGTGTGGGCCCCCTGCTGCTGATTCTTTCACCAATATTTTTTATTAATTCCAAAACTTGGCTCCGTGAAGTTTTAGGTCATTCCGTGAACTTTTTATTCCACACAAAAATAACATCATGGCTATTTTGCTGAAAACAGCGTTAGTCCGGGTTAGTTCCTTTCAAATCATGCAAATTAGAGTCCAAAACAAGGGCAAAAGAGTTTGGAAAAGTAGATATGACGGAGATGTATCAAACACTGTTAATGCTAAGATAGACTGTGAGAAAGAAATTGTTACTGTAAGTTTTGGGGATGTGTCTCATGATTTTAATTTCTCTAAATTTTGTAGACAACCCCATGATAAAGAATTGCCTAGTAAGGATGAAATTATTGGTCTTGCTTCTATTGCCGTGCCTCCTACCGATCCTTTAAAACAATATTTGCTAGACCGTGAAAATGATATGTTTATGAATGAAAGGAAGGAATTAGATGAAATATTCTCTTTTTAACCAAATGCTTGTTTTAAAACACAATTTACCTGTTGAAATCCTTGGAGATAGTCCTCCACCCAAGGGTGACCCCGTGTTTGAGCTTAAACAATTACATGATACTTTGAAATATGCTTATCTTGATGAAAACAAGATATATCATGTTATTATTAGTGCTAACCTTTCAAAGCATGAAGAAAAGAAATTATTGAAAACTCTGAAGAAGCACCATGCCACTATTGGATATACTCTTGATGATCTTAAGGGCATTAGTCCCACTCTTTGCCAGCACAAAATTCATATGGAGGCTGATGCTAAACCAGTTGTTGATCATCAACGACGGTTAAATCCTAATATGAAAGAAGTGGTAAGAAATGAAATACTGAAGCTTCTAGAGGCAGGCATAATTTATCCTATTGCTGATAGTAGATGGATAAGTCCTGTTCATTGTGTCTCTAAGAAGGGAGCTATTACTGTTGTTCCTGATGATAAGAATGAATTGATTCGACAAAGAATTGTTACAGGTTATAGAATGGTAATTGATTTTCGCAAATTAAACAAAGCTACTAGAAAAGATCATTACCCTCAACCTTTTATTAATCAAATGCTAGAAAGATTATCCAAACATACACATTTTTGCTTTCTAGATGGTTATTCTGGTTTTTCTCAAATACCTGTGTCAAAAGAGGACCAAGAAAAGACCACTTTTACTTGCCCTTTCGATGCTTTTGCTTACAGACATATGACTTTTTGTCGGCGTTCTGGGAACGGGGGTACCTAGACTTGCCTGCCTGCGGCCCACGGCGTGGCTCCGTCAACGGCCCGGTACGGCCCAGCTTCAGCAACGACAACCCAAGACCCTCGCGAGGGGCCAAGCCTCGCGAGGCGGACGACACCAAGACCTCCCTGCGGGCGGCATCCTCAGGCAGGTTCCCGAGGAGCAGAGATATCTATGCAAGCTGCACCTCACGAGGTTCATATGACATGAGCCATGACGACCAAGGCTAGGCGAGCGCCAGCGGGCACAGTGTACCAGTTTCCTCTTTGGTGCTAAGGAGGCAAGCGCATGCGCAGAGTCCCGAGGAATCAAGCAAAGGTTTCCATATCGGTGCAACAAGACCAAGACCGCTAGGACGGAAGGACGGAGGTCATCGCGGAGCCCACCATAGCGTCACCGCCAGAGGCTTTTGCAGGCGAAGACTACTTTTGTTAGGATAACTTGTACCAGTTGTCTCCCTTCGAATTTGGCCGTTGTGGGATCCCTTCCCACCTACATTTGGGAAGAGGACCAAGGCCTCTATAATAGGACCTAGCCACCACCATAGAGGGGATCAGATCCATTCCACCCTGACCAGCTCATCAGCTCATCGAGCTCAAGAACAACTCACCTCCCGAGGCTGTTCAAACATTGTACTAGTTCATCCTCAGCCCCTCGAGGCCAATCCACCACAAAGTAGGAGTAGGGTTTTACACTGCAAGGTGGCCCGAACCTGGGTAAACTGTTATGTCTCTTGTCCATTTGGTTTGTCGAGCTTAGGCCGTGGAATCGGAGCGCAGGTAGACACGGGAGGATGAGTTCTTCGCACACACCCCAAAGTTCGAACATCTCAAGGGTCTGCGGAACCCTGAATCCGACATTTGGTGCGCCAGGTAGGGGTGCGTCGGAGATCCGCCACTTTGTCCGTTGCGCTCCGCTGTCCGGCTCTCATGGCGGGCGCGTCTTCATCAACCAGTTCGGCACGCACTTTCGGTGAAGCCGAGGGCCTCCAAGCCTTCACCCCCGCCCTGCGACAGGTGCAGTGGCCGTCCAAGTTCAGGCCGGACCTGCCGCCCCGATACAACGGTGCGGCGGACCCGGCAGGCTTCCTCCAGGCGAACGAGGAAGCTATTTGGGCGGCTGGCGGTGATGACAAGGTCATGGCGAACTGGCTTCCCATGGCCCTTGCAGGTGCGCTGCGCGCCTGGCTCCTCAACCTGCCAAGATCTTCGATGGCCTCCTGGGAGGACCTGCGCGGCCTCCTCATCGCACGCTTTGCGGCACCAGCGCCTCACGCCGTTGCAGCCCTCCTCGATGGTTCGCAGGCGCCGCCCTCGGACCGTCATGTCAAGCAGTTCTTGCACCAGGTGGGTGCCGCACGCGTGCAGCAGGGAGCCCTCCGGGATGGGCGGCTGTCGGTGTGGAACGACACCTATGGGATCACGAGAATCCCTACTACGGTTGCCGGGGCGCAGGGTTGCGATAAGAGTAGGATTAGTAATCACCACAAGGATCGTTTACCCAGGTTCGGATGGCAAGGATGCGTAAAACCCTAGTCCTGCTTTGGTGGATGTATTTCAGCGAGTTCTTGAGCTCTCGAACTAGCTATGGTGGGTGCGTGGTTCCAAAGAGCCGATCCTTCTCCAGTACGCCATGGGCCTCCTTTTATAGTCGAAAGGGGCTGCCACAGTGGCACACAGAGGTGGAAAGGCATGCAGTGCTACGAGCTTATCGCTCGTATTACATGTCAAGACGCGTTTAATGCGTCGCTGAGGTGTCCCCTAGCTTTATCGGGGACGGGGGCGAGGCCCGTCCCGTCCGTCGCCGCTCCTCCTTGCTTTGGCAAGCGCCCTAGCCAGCGATGCGTGCGACGCCATGCTGGCAGGAAGGCAGCTGAGGTGGCGCGGTGGTAGGGTCTTCACGAAGATTTGCATGCCGCCACGCAGGCGCTTGGTGAGTTGGCCTCGGAGCTGCATGTTGCCACGCAGGTGCTTGCCCAGCTAGTTGGGCTGGCAGCTGCATGCGAACGGCGGTGGAGACTTGGTTGGTGCGCGCCTGGCAGTGGCCCTGCGGGCGCCCTCGTTGAGGGCCTTGCCGGGTGGCCCGGCAAGGGTCTCGCCGTGGCGCACTGTCGTCCCCGGCAAGGATCTTGCCGGGGGTCTTGTGGCTCTCCTCGGCAAGGATCTTGCCGAGGACCGTTGTCTTTTAATCCTCATCTGATCTTGAACATTCCTTGGTCTTGACAAAGATCTGCATGCCACCATGGAGGTGCCTCCCGAGCCCTAGTTCCAACGTGGTTGGTTGAGTTGGAACCCGTGGACTCGAGGGTGGCTCACTCTGCCGGTGTGGGCGAGCCGCCCCGGCAAGGGCCTTGCCGGGGCCGCTGAGGCTGCCCCCGGCAAGGATCTTGCCGGGGGAACCTTCTTCGCCTCTCTGCTTCTTTGAGGTCTCTATCTTGGCGTTGCTCTGGCTGTCTTGGGCTTTGGTTTTACCTTGGTTCACCTCCTCCGCTCTGCTTGGTGCGGCCGTGGGCGCGGCTCCGACTGTCCGTGCACAGGTAAAGGGGTACAAAGGTGCCCCCCTCTTTTGTACACCGACAGGAGCCCCCGGGCCTGGGCCACACATAAGCGCGACATGTTGTTGGGCCAGGCCCAAAACGGTGCGCGGGCAGGCGGGGCGGTTTTTACCGTGGTAAAACTTTCCACGCGCCGCGCTTCCCACGACCCGCGGTTAATGCGCGACATGGAGGGCGCGCGTGACATGGGCGGCATGCGTGGGGCGGTTTCCGCACGCATGCGTCACATCGTGGTTAATGGGAAAGGAGGCGGCCCGCGCCTTCCCCATAAAAAGGAATAACCGCGGGCGCGCTGCTCACTTTACCCCTTCTGCGCCTTCTTCCAATCTCAGAGCCGCCGCTCCCTTATCCTTCCTCCCTAAGCTTCGTCCTTGTTCGCCGCCGTCGCGTTCCCGCCGTGCTCTGTCTCTTGCCCCCTTCCCCCAGCCGCCATTGCGCCAAAATCCACCAAGGGCAAGGGAGTGGCCAAGGACACCGGAGCGACGGAGCCGCCGGAGAGTGCGCTGGCGGTGCAGCGGACGCAATCCTCCTTCTTCCCCTCGACAGTGGATGTGTTCGAGCTCCGGGAGGCCTTCAAACCCTTGTGGGCAGTGAAGACGGGGGGAGAGAAGACGGGGCACCATGCCACGCGCGTCATCCCTGCCAACTGCGCCGAGGCCGCGCCGAATCGGTACCCCTTCTTTGTCGACTATTTCTCTTGCGGGCTTTGTCCTCCCTTCTCCGACTTCTTCCGCGACATCATGCATACCTTTGGCTTCTGCCTTTTGGATTTCACCCCGAATGATGTGGCGTGCATGGCCCTTTTCGCGCACCTCTACGAAGGTTTCGTTGGGGTGCACCCCAACACGGCGCTCTTCCGCCATTACTTCTTCCCTCGGATCCAAACGGGAGGCGCCATTTCTGGTTGCATCACCTAGATCCCAAGGTCCAAGGGAGCGTACCCGGATGGCACCATGAAGGAGAGGTGGGAAGAATGGCGGGGCCGGTGGTGCTGGATCGAAGAAAAGGACCTGCCGGCGTTCTGCGAAGTTCGCCGGGCACCGCCGGTCCGCAGAGGCGATTGGAGCGACGTCGATGCCGACGACGAGAAGCTCACGATCGCGACCACCAGGATCCTTCGGCTCACGGAGGCCGGGCTCACCCTCGAGATGATCGGGGCGGACTTCATCCGCCGCCGGATCGCTCCACTGCACAACAAGGGGAAGCCGGCCTGGCTCTTCACGAACCCCGCCGACATCATGCGGCTTTGCCCCGGCCTCGACCATAATTTCACAGTGATGGGGCATGCCCATTTCTGCCAGCGACTCTTCCAGCTTGATGTGGGCTGCGACGGCGAGGTCGAGTGAACCGGCAAGGTTGCGAGGGCCGCCGCGAAGGCCGGCAAGGTCTTCGAGGGGCCCTTGTTCAAGTTGCCGGCGGGAGTGGTCCCGCTGTGCAATAATTCGCGCTGGACCGAGATCCTCGCCATGATGCCGGACTGCAACGCGCATGGCCCTGACCCGAGCTGGAAGGAGCCGGAGGACATCGAGGTGCAGCAGTTCTTTGACACTCTGCACGAGGGGTACATCAACGCCGACGCCGAGCGGCTGCTCGTCCAGGACACCACCCAGGCGGAACTAGACTACATCACCACCAGGGCGAGGGAGGCGCAGCTTGCCGAGGAGGCCGGCAGCGCTGGTGGTGTGGAGGACAAGGCCGCGATGGCCGCAGAGGAGAAGGAGTTCGCCTGGTGAACTTAAATTTATCATGAACTTAGTCCTGATAGTATTTTGCAAATTATGTTGTAGATCAATAGCTCGCGTTGTTGCTTCCCTGTGTTTATTTTTATATGTTCCTAGAGAAAAATTATGTGGAAAGATGTTAGTAGCAAAGATGCGGATTGGATCCGTGATCTGAGGATTATCCTCATTGCTGCACAGAAAAATTATGTCCTTGATGCACCGCTAGGTGACAGACCTATTGCAGGAGCAGATGCAGACGTTATGAACGTTTGGCTAGCTCAATATGATGACTACTTGATAGTTTAGTGCACCATGCTTAACGGCTTAGAATCGGGACTTCAAAGACGTTTTGAACGTCATGGACCATATGAGATGTTCCAGGAGTTGAAGTTAATATTTCAAGCAAATACCCGAGTTGAGAGATATGAAGTCTCCAACAAGTTCTATAGCTAAAAGATGGAGGAGAATCGCTCAACTAGTGAGCATGTGCTCAGATTGTCTGGGTACTACAATCGCTTGAATCAAGTGGGAGTTAATCTTCCAGATAAAATAGTGATTGACAGAATTCTCTAGTCACCATCACCAAGTTAGTAGAACTTCGTGATGAACTATAATATGCAAGGGATGACGAAAGTAATTCCCGAGCTCTTCGTGATGCTGAAATCGACGAAGGTAGAAATCAAGAAAAACATCAAGTGTTGATGGTCGACGAGACCACTTCAAGTGTTGATGGTTGACGAGACCACTAGTTTCAATAAAAAGGGCAAAGGGAAGAAGGGGAACTTCAAAAAGAACGGCAAGCAAGTTGCTACTCAAGTGAAGAAGCCCAAGTCTGTACCTAAGCCTGAGACTAAGTGCTTCTACTACAAAGGAACTGGTCACTGGAGGCGGAACTGCCCCAAGTATTTGGTGGATAAGAAGGATGGCAAAGGGAACAAAGGTATATTTGATATACAGATTATTGATGTGTACTTTACTAGTGTTTATAGCAACCCCTCGGTAATTGATACTGGTTCAGTTGCTAATAGTAGTAACTCGAAACGGGAGTTGCAGAATAAAAAGAGACTAGTAAAAGTGAACAAAGGTATATTTGATATACAGATTATTGATGTGTACTTTACTAGCGTTTATAGCAACCCCTCGGTAATTGATACTGGTTCAGTTGCTAAAGAGTAGTAACTCGAAAACGGGAGTTGCAGAATAAACAGAGACTAGTAAAAGGCGAGGTGACGATGTGTGTTGGAAGTAGTTCCAAGATTGATATGATCATCATCGCACACTCCCTGTACTTTCGGGATTAGTGTTGAAACTAAATAAGTGTTATTTGGTGTTTGCGTTGAGCATGAATATGATTTGATCATGTTTATTGCAATACGGTTATTCATTTAAGTTAGAGAACAATTGTTGTTCTGTTTACATGAATAAAACCTTCTATGGTCATACACGCCAACGAAAATGGTTTGTTGGATCTCGATAGTAGTGATACACATATTCATAATATTGAAGCCAAAAGATGCAGAGTTGATAATGATAGTGCAACTTATTTGTGGCACTGCCGTTTAGGTCATATCGGTGTAAAGCGCATGAAAAAACTCCATACTGATGGACTTTTGGAACCACTTGATTATGAATCACTTGGTACTTGCGAACCGTGCCTCATGGGCAAGATGACTAAAACACCGTTCTCCGGAACTATGGAGAGAGCAACAGATTTGTTGGAAATCATACATACAGATGTATGTGGTCCGATGAATGTTGAGGCTCGTGGCGGATATCGTTATTTTCTCACCTTCACAGATGATTTAAGCAGATATGGGTATATCTACTTAATGAAACATAAGTCTGAAACATTTGAAAAGTTCAAAGAATTTCAGAGTTAAGTTGAAAATCATCGTAACAAGAAAATAAAGTTTCTACGATCAAATCGTGGAGGAGAATATTTGAGTTACGAGTTTGGTCTACATTTGAAACAATGCGGAATAGTTTCGCAACTGACGCCACCCGGAACACCACAGCGTAATGGTGTGTCCGAACATCGTAACCGTACTTTATTAGATATGGTGCAATATATGATGTCTCTTACCGATCTACCACTATCGTTTTGGGGTTATGCATTAGAGACAGCTACATTCACATTAAATAGGGCACCATCAAAATCCGTTGAGACGACGCCTTATGAACTGTGGTTTGGCAAGAAACCAAACTTGTCCTTTCTTAAAGTTTGGGGTTGCGATGCTTATGTGAAAAAGTTTCATCCTGATAAGCTCAAACCCAAATCGGAGAAATGTGTCTTCATAGGATACCCAAAGGAGACAGTTGGGTACACCTTCTATCACAGATCCGTAGGCAAGACATTCGTTGCTTAGTATGGATCCTTTCTAGAGAAGGAGTTTCTCTCGAAAGAAGTGAGTGGGAGGAAAGTAGAACTTGATGAGGTAATTGTACCTGCTCCCTTATTGGAAAGTAGTTCATCGCAGAAACTAGTTTTTGTGACGCCTATACCAATTAGTGAGGAAGTTAATGATGATGGTCATAGAACTTCAGATCAAGTTATTACTGAACCTCGTAGGTCAACCAGAGTGAGATCCGCACCAGAGTGGTAGGGTAATTCAGTTCTGGAGGTCATGTTACTTGACCATGACGAACCTACGAACTATGAGGAAGCGATGATGAGCCCAGATTCCGCAAAATGGCTTGAGGCCATGAAATCTGAGATGAGATCCATGTATGAAGAACAAAGTATGGACTTTGGTTGACTTGCCCGATGATCGGCAAGCAATTGAGAATAAATGGATCGTCAAGAGGAAGACGGACGCTGATTGTAGTGTTACTATCTACAAAGCTAGAATTGTCGCAAAAAGGTTTTTCGACAAGTTCAAGGTGTTGACTACGATGAGAGTTTCTCACTCGTATCTATGCTTAAGTCTGTCTGAATCATGTTAGCAATTGCCGCATTTTATGAAATCTGGCAAATGAATAAACAAAATTGCATTCCTTAATGGATTTATTAAAGAAGAGTTGTATATGATGCAACCAGAAAGGTTTTGTCAATCCTAAAGGTGCTAACAAAATATGCAAGCTCCAGCGATCCATCTATGGACTGGTGCAAGCATCTCGGAGTTGGAATATACGCTTTGATAAGTTGATCAAAGGATATAGTTTTATACAGACTTGCGGTGAAGCCTGTATTTACAAGAAAGTGAGTGGGAGCACTTCAGAATTTCTGATAAGTATATGTGAATGACATATTGTTGATCAGAAATAATGTAGAATTATTCTGCAAAGCATAAAGGAGTGTTTGAAAGGAGTTTTTCAAAGAAAGACCTCGGTGAAGCTGCTTACATATTGAGCATCAAGATCTATAGAGATAGATCAAGACGCTTGATAAGTTTTTTCAATGAGTACATACCTTAACAAGATTTTGAAGTAGTTCAAAATGGAACAGTCAAAGAAAGAGTTCTTGCCTGTGTTACAAGGTGTGAAATTGAGTAAGACTCAAAGCCCGACCACGGCAGAAGATAGAAAGAGAATGAAAGTCATTCCCTATGCCTCGGCCATAGGTTCTATAAAGTATGCCATGCTGTGTACCAGATCTATTGTATACCCTACACTGTTTTTGGCAAGGGAGTACAATAGTGATCTAGGAGTAGATCACTGGACAGCGGTCAAAATTATCCTTACTAGAATAAGGATATGTTTCTCGATTATGGAAGTGCCAAAAGGCTCGTCGTAAAAGGTTACGTCAATGCAAGTTTTGACACTAATCTAGATAACTCTAAGTCTCGGTCTAGATACATATTGAAAGTGGGAGCAATTAGCTAGAGTAGCTCCATGCAGAGCACTGTAGACATAGAAATTTGCAAAATACTTACGGATCTAAATATGACAGACCCGTTGACTAAAATTATCTCACAATCAAAACATGATCACACCTTAGTACTCTTTGGGTGTTAATCACATAGCGATGTGAACTAGATTATTGACTCTAGTAAACCCTTTCAGTGTTGGTCACATAGAGATGTGAACTATGGGTGTTAATCACATGGTGATGTGAATTATTGATGTTAAATCACATGGCGATGTGAACTAGATTATTGACTCTAGTGCAAGTGGGAGACTGAAGGAAATATGCCCTAGAGGCAATAATAAAGTATTATTTATTTCCTTATATCATGATAAATGTTTATTATTCATGCTAGAATTGTATTAACCGGAAACATAATACATGTGTGAATACATAGACAAACAGAGTGTCACTAGTATGCCTCTACTTGACTAGCTCGTTAATCAAAGATGGTTATGTTTCCTAGCCATAGACATGAGTTGTCATTTGATTAACGGGATCACCTCATTAGGAGAATGACGTGATTGACTTGACCCATTCCGTTAGCTTAGCACCCGATCGTTTAGTATGTTCCTATTGCTTTCTTCATGACTTATACATGTTCCTATAACTATGAGATTATGCAACTCCCGTTTACCGGAGGAACACTTTGTGTGCTACCAAACGTCACAACGTAAATGGGTGATTATAAAGGTGCTCTACAGGTGTCTCCAAAGGTACTTGTTGGGTTGGCGTATTTCGAGATTAGGATTTGTCACTCCGATTGTCGGAGAGGTATCTCTGGGCCCACTCGGTAATGCACATCACTATAAGCCTTGCAAGCATTGTGACTAATGAGTTAGTTGCGGGATGATGTGTTACAGAACGAGTAAAGAGACTTGCCGGTAACGAGATTGAACTAGGTATCGAGATACCGACGATCAAATCTCGGGCAAGTAACATACCGGTGACAAAGGGAACAACGTATGTTGTTATGCGGTCTGACCGATAAAGATCTTCGTAGAATATGTGGGAGCCAATATGGGCATCCAGGTCCCGCTATTGGTTATTGACCGGAGACGTGTCTCGGTCATGTCTACATAGTTCTCGAACCCGTAGGGTCCGCACGCTTAACGTTACGATGACAGTTTTATTGAGTATTGATGTACCAAAGGAATTCGGAGTCCCGGATGAGATCGGGGACATGACGAGGAGTCTCGAAATGGCCGAGATGTAAAGATCGATATATTGGACGACTATATTCGGACTTCGGAAAGGTTCCGAGTGATTCGAGTATTTTTCGGAGTACCGGAGAGTTACGGGAATACGTATTGGGCCTTATTGGGCCATACGGGAAAGAAGAAAAAGGGCCTCAAGGGTGGCCGCACCCCTCCCCTTGGTCTGGTCCGAATTGGACTAGGGAAGGGGGGCGCCCCCTTCCTTCCTTCTCTTTTTCCCTTCCTCTTTTCCTATTCCATATGGGAGGTGGAATCCTACTAGGACTAGGGAGTCCTAGTAGGACTCCACACTTGGTGCGCCCCCTCCTAGGGCCGGCCTCCTCCTCCCTTGCTCCTTTATATACGGGGGCAGGGGGCACCCCAGAGACACAACAATTGATCCTTGAGATCTCTTAGCCGTGTGCGGTGCCCCCCTCCACCATATTACACCTCGATAATACCGTTGCGGAGCTTAGGCGAAGCCCTGCGTTGGTGGAACATCATCATCGTCACCACGCCGTCGTGCTGACGAAACTCTCCCTCAACACTCGGCTGGATCGGAGTTCGAGGGACGTCATCGAGCTGAACGTGTGTAGAACTCGGAGGTGCCGTACGTTCGGTACTTGACCGGTCGGATCGTGAAGACGTACGACTACATCAACCGCGTTGTGATAACGCTTCCGCTATCGGTCTACGAGGGTACGTGGACAACACTCTCCCCTCTCGTTGCTATGCATCACCATGATCTTGCGTGTGCGTAGGAATTTTTTTGAAATTACTACGTTCCCCAACAGACAGCAGCCCCCGGCGCAGCCCCCAGCGTAAGTTCACCGCTCACTCCTCGTTGACATGTGTTGTGGGTAGGATACTTTGGCGCTGACCTTGTCGCGTATGCAGGAGGAGAGCAACAGCGGGAGGAGCCATAGAGGGCTACTCCCACCACGCCGCCCCCATCAACCACACCGCCCCGAGGGGCGTCCCCGGCAAGGGCGCCAAGCACCGAGCCCACGCACATGGAGGAGGAGGAGGAGAACTTGGGCGCCAGTGGCTTCGCCTCGGTGCCAGATGCTGGCGGGGAGGGGACTTCTGCTTCCCAGCCCGAGACCGGTAAGTCTCTGGCCTTTTCTCCCTGCTTTTTCTCTTCTTTTTGAATGTTTGATCTTGGCTCTACCCCACCCTCTTCTTGATATCCAGATCCTCTCTCGGTGGACCGGGAGGACCTGGACATCATCATCGAGGATGTAGCCAAGGACGCCGCGGCGGAGGACGAGAAGACCGCCGCCGAGGAGGCCGCCAGGGGCGCCGCGGAGGACGCCGCCAAAGGGCCCGCCGGGGAGGCCGGCCAGGCTACCGACGAGGAGGCCGGCAAGGGGCCTGCCGGAGAGGCTGGCAAGGCCGCTACCGAGGAGGAGGTGGTCGATGACCAGCCTTCCTCCTCCGCTGCCTCCGGCTCTGGAAGGTACCTGAAGGTGAGCGACGATCTCTTCGTCCACCTCCCAGGCGCGTCGAGCACCAGGGCTCCCATCGAGGGGGAGGTGTTTGACGACAAGGTGCTCGCCGCCGCAGGGCTTGAGATCGTTGATGAGCCGAGCGCCGGTGGCGACGGCTCCTAGGAAGAGCGGCTCCTCCACGCCATGGGCGCCAGCTTCCGGAAGCTCCAGGCGCTCCGCCGCGCCCGCCTGGACAAGGCTAAGTCCAGGATGGCGGTGGTGGAGAAGGCGGAGGCGGACCTCCAGAAGCGCATTGCCGAGACGCAGGACTGGTTCCGCCAGGCTCACGAGGAGCTGAAGGCCGCCCAGGGCGAGCTGACCAAGCGCGACGTGGAGCTCACCATGAAGCTGGCCCACATCGAAAAGGCCCAGGAGACGGCGGAGGGCTTTGCCGCGGCAGCTGAGGCCACCCGGACTCAGCACCAGGCCATGCTGAACTCCCAGGAGGAGGACCTCGCTAAGCACGAGGTGGACCTCGACGCCAAACTCCGTGCCAAGGACAGGGAGGTGGAGAAGCTTGTCTTGCATCGGACCCGTGAGCTGGAGCAGAGGCACAAAGAGGCGCTCGATGCCCAGGCCCAGGTGCACGCCGGCAAGGTGAAGGAGTTGGAGGTGGAGCGGGGCGAGCTGAAGGAGCAGGCCCTGAAGCTGTCCCAGGAGAAGGACATGCTCAACGGCGCCCTGATGGAGGCACAGGGCGCGGCCATCAGCAAGGCCGGGGAGCTCTCCGAGGCCAACAAGTCCATCAAGGACCTCACGCTGAAGCTGGAGGGCCTCGAGGGGATGCTCACGGAGGCCAAAGCCTGGGAGGGGGCCCTGGCCAAGGAGCTGGAGACCGAGAAGCAACTACAGAAGAACGAGGCCGCCGAGCATAAGGATTTCAAGGAGGGCGTGAACCGCTGGATCGGCCGCCTCGAGGACGTTGCCGGCAGGATCACCGCGCAGCTGGCTACCATGGGGATGCCAAACGTGAGGTACGCCCCAGAGCACAGCGGGACCACCAACGCCAAGCTGACCTTGTTCTTCGAGTGTGTTCTCGGGGCCCTGGAGCAGCTTCACGCCAACCGGGCGGCCTCGCTGGCCGAGGAGGCCCGGAGGCTTTGCCAGGGCGCCATGACCAAGGTTCTCACCAAGGTGGCATACTGGTACCTCGACCTCGACTTCGACGCCGCGCTGGAGAGCTTGCCGGAGGATAATGACCTCGCGCCGCTCAGGGAGCGCATCAAGCCCATCACCAGCCGTGTCGGCGGAATTCTTAGGGTAGAGGGCCAGCGCCAGGATTAGGCACCCCGTTTCTTATCGCCGCTGCAGGTTCACAACCAAGACAAACGCTATCTTTAGTTAGAACCGCAGCAATAATTTGATGTAATATGACTCTGCAGCACTTCTAATATAATGCATGTTATTTTCCTGTTTGATTTTCCTTTGTATGTCCACCCTACGTTAACTGGGTAGGTTTGTCGGCGCATAAACCCAGGGCGGCGTCTTGGGGATGGATCCCTATTGGCCTGCCGGGTGTGCTTGCTGCCGGGCAAACCACCTTACCGCCCTTAGCGTGGCCGCCCGAACTGTCGAGCTTGACTCGAGTCAGAATCGAGAGCGTTGCTAAGTACAGAAGGCTACCCTACCACTCTCGACGCGGCCGCTTGAGGTATTGAGCGGACTCGAAACAGAACAAGGGTGTTGCCAATTGCGGGAGGGCCCCGTTGCGTGCGGGTTTTTCATACATAGGCAAGATCTCCGAGGACGATAACATTATATATAAAAGGAAATAACTCAAGGCTCTGAATGACTTAGCTTTTCTGTTGCCGCGCTGGCGTCCTTCGCGTTCGCAGGCGGCGCCCTTTTCTCCTTGCCGTCTCCTTCTTGGGAGCCATGGCGATGAAGAACTGCTAGGCCAACTACTAGACCAGATCCTCAAAATTGCACCCCCTACCTGGCGCGCCAAAGATGTCGGTGTGGAACGACACCTATGGGATCATGACAATCCCTACTACGGTTGCCGGGGCGCAGGGTTGCGAGAAGAGCGGGATTAGTAATCAGCACAAGGATCGTTTACCCAGGTTCGGGCCGCAAGGATGCGTAAAACCCTAGTCCTGCTTTGGTGGATGTATTTCAGAGAGTTCTTGAGCTCTCGAACTAGCTATGGTGGGTGCGTGGTTAAAGATCTGAATCCTTCTCCAGTACGCCATGGGCCTCCTTTTATAGTCGAAAGGGGCTGCCACAGTGGCACACGGGAGGTGGAAAGGCGTACAGTGCTACGAGCTTATCGCTCGTATTACAGGACAAGACGCATTTAATGCGCCGCTGAGGTGTCCCCTAGCTTTATCGGGGACGGGGGGGTCGTCCCATCTGTCGCCGCTCCTCCTCGCTTTGACACGCACCCTGGCCAGCGATGCGTGCGATGCCATGTAGGCAGGCAGGCAGCTGAGGTGGCGCGGTGGTAGGGTCTTCACGAAGATCTGCATGCCGCCACACATGCGCTTGGTGAGTTGGCCTGGGAGCTGCATGTTGCCACGCAGGTGCTTGCCCAGCTGGTTGGGCTGGCAGCTGCATGCGAATGGCGGTGGAGACTTGGTTGGTGCGGGCCTGGTAGTGGCCCTGCTGGCGCCCTCGGTGAGGGCCTTGCCGGGTGGCCCGGCAAGGGTCTCGCCGTGGAGCGCTGTCATCCCCGGCAAGGATCTTGCCAGGGGTCTTGTGGCTCTCCTCGGCAAGGATCTTGCGGGGGACCGTTGTCTTTTAATCCTCATCTGATCTTGAACATTCCTTGGTCTTGACAAAGATCTGCATGCCACCATGGAGGTGCCTCCCGAGCCCTAGTTCCAATGTGGTTGGTTGAGTTGGAACCTGTGGGCTAGAGGGTGGCTCACTCCGCTGGTGTGGGCAAGCCGCCCCGGCAAGGGCCTTGCCGGGGCCGCTGAGGCTGCCCCCGGCAAGGATCTTGACAGGGGAACCTGCTTCGCCTCTCTGCTTCTTTGTGGTCTCGATCTTGGCGTTGCTCTGGCTGTCTTGGGCTTTGGTTTTACCTTGGTTCACCTCCTCCGCTCTGCTTGGTGCGGCCGTGGGCGCGGCTCCGACTGTCCGTGCACGGGTAAAGGGGTACCCAAGGCCGGCCTCACCTTCGACTTGAGGGACCACCCCACGACCACCGCGGGCACCGGCGCGCTCCCGATGCTCTGCACCCCCACCATCTGCAACATGGCGGTAACCAAGACCCTCATCGACAGCGGGGCCGGCCTCAATGTGCTCTCCGTGGAAGCATTCGGCCTGCTTTACGTACAACATGGCCGGCTCCGACCCACCAAGCCGTTCTCCGGGGTTGTCGACAGCTCCACCAGGCCCCTGGGGCAGATCCGACTCCCCGTCACCTTCGGCACTCGCGACAACTACCGCACTGAGCTCATTGACTTTGACATCACCAAGAGAGCGTCTAAGCACCAGCCTCAAGAGCCCGGCGTCTTCAAGGAGCGGCTCTTCAAGCCTTCGGCAGTCCCTCCTGCTGCAGAGCCAACACTGCCTCAGGTGGAGCTCCCCCAGCACCGACCTCGGGAGCCCCCGCCCGTGGCCCGACCTCAGGAGCGCGTCTTCTCCTCGCGCTTGAGCCTCAGGAGGGGTGCTGGACCGAAGAATTCAAGGCATATCTGCTTCTGGGAGCCCTTCCTGAGAAGGAGGAAGACGCGGAGCGTGTGGCTCAGCAGGCCATGACCTACTGCATTTAGGACGGTGAGCTCTACCGAAAATGATCAAACGATGTTTCCTTGTGATGCATCTCCACGGAGCAGGGGCGCGAGCTATTAACTGACATACACGGTGGAGATTGCTGGCATCACTCGTCATCGCGCACCTTGGTGGGCAAGGCGTTCTGCAGCGGATTCTACTGGCCTACTGCACTCAACGACGCCACCGAGCTGGTGAGAACCTGTGAAGCCTGCCAGTTCCATGCCAAGCAAATCTACCAGCCTGCTTAGGGTCTCTAGGCCATCCCGCTCTCATGGTCGTTTGCGGTCTGGGGGCTGGACATCTTGGGTCTGTTCCCTCGAGCGCTCAGGGGCTACCGCTACCTCTATGTCGCCATCGACAAGTTCACCAAGTGGGCGGAGGTGGAAGCAGTCCGCACAATCCCAGCTGGCTCGGCGGTCAAGTTCATCAAGGGCCTCGTGAGCCGGTTCAGGGTCCCCAATCGCATCATCACCGACAATGACTCACTGTTCACTAGTAACCTCTTCAAAACATATTGTGCTAACCTCGGAACGTAGATATGCTACACTTCGGTGGCGCACCCCAGGAGCAACGGCCAAGCCGAGCGTGCGAACGTGGAGGTTCTGAGGGGCCTCAAGGCAAGAACCTTCAAGAAGAAGCTCGAGGCATGCGGCAGGGGCTGGCCGGACGAGCTCCAATCCATGTTTAGTCCATCCACACCACCGCAACCAAGCCGACTGGCGAGACTCCATTCTTCCTCGTCTATGGAGCTGAAGCAGTTCTCCCACACGAGGTCAAGCATCACTCTGCGCGGGTCTTGGCATTTGAAGAGCCACGCCAGGACGCCTTGCGGGGGATGGACATCATGCTGGGGGAGGAATGCCGCCGTCAAGCCTCGCTCCAAGCAGCAAGGTACCAGTAGGCGCTGCAGCAATACCACTGCCGCAACATCCGCTCCAGGACGCTCGAGGTGGCTACTCTCGTCCTACGGCGGGTGCTCTCCAGGGAAGGGCTGAATAAGCTCTTGCCCATGTGGGAGGGAATCTGCAATTAACAGCATGATAGCACTTAAAATGCAACAAGCAACAATGCTACAACACTCCAATATAGAAACAAAGCGTATGACAGTAATCTACAGGAGATGCTTGACAAAAGATGAACACTGAGCTACGGCTAGATCACAACATAACAAGCTCAAACAAGCATGGCAAAAGTACAAAAGATAACAGGTTCACAGACTTGGTGAAATTACTGGACATGGCAGACAACAGCATCAGGTAGCAATGTTCAGAGCATGAAAACAACATGCTACAGGAACTTAACATGGCCAAACAAGGCATGGAAGTGTTCTACTAAATGCATATGACAAAAGTCCCTTACTGACCATAAGCCAAAAAGGACCAGAAGATATGATGGCAAGCATGTAAACATAGCAAATTTCGTTAACAGGTTTCAGACTTGGCAGAAAAACAGAGCATGGCAGAAACAATAATATCTAGGCATCTTTGTGAGCTTGATGCACTCACCACAAAGCAATGCATGACAAAGAAACCATACCTACAGCATGACGGCATGTTTATGAAGCTATCCATGGCAAGAACAAAAGCATAGAATGTATGGATCAACTACAACAAGCTTGGCAAAATTGAATAACACGCAAACAATCTGCCAGAAATATTTTATAGCAAAAGTAGAGCAAGATTGAGTCATGCTATGGCACCCTATAATTGCAAACAAGGAAAGAATCGATTAATTACAATAATAGCTACAAAACATCCTACAAGAACATCTCCAAAATATGCATGGATCTCTCTGTAGCATCAAGTTTACATGGAAACAAAATAACAGCAGACAGACTTAGAGAAATCACCGAGTCCCTGAAATCAGAAACATTACGGAGCCTAGTTTGCATGCTTGTGCTAGTCACCCCAGAGATCACAAAAATACATGGCATACACCTTTGGAAAGATGGCATAGCATACAACAAAACACATGTAGAGCTCATGCCCATAAGATGCACATATTAAATGATACAAAAATGACAAATCTCCAAGTTCTGCTAAGAACCAGCAGACAACAGCAACTAGCACTCTTGCGACCGAGATTTGGGCATCAACATGGCCTCTAATGAACATGGTGCAATTGAACAAAATGAAGAGCATCACGAGGAGAACAATTTGACATATTACATGTGTGAAATGGAGCTACATGCAAAGAGTTATGCACTGTTGAACATCGGCACTTATCATAAAAATTCGAAGACTAAGGAATTTTCGGGCACGGGAAAGTCAACGGCAGTATACCAGATCGGATCGAGGCTCGGTCGAGGTCGGGCTCGCCCGCGACGGGGGAGGAAGGAGAGGAGGCGGCGCCCGCGGGGAAGAAGGGCGGCGCCGGCGACGGAAGGCGGAGGCGGCGGCCGCGGGCGGCGAGGCCTGGTCGACGGTGGGGCGGCGTCGGC